>NW_022475054.1:0-57360 GCF_009193445.1 Aspergillus pseudotamarii | reverse complement strand
ACACGCACTCTCTTTGCGAAGCTAAGTCGTTGTACTAGTGTACACTTCATCTCAGTCCCCCCTTTTTTTTTTTTCCCATATCAATCAATCAATGTAGCTTACCTTAATACATAGTCGTCGTAGACTAATGCAAACCGTCATCTTCCCTGTTTCATGGTTGCCCTTTCAATTGCCTCCTCTCCTGATCTTTCCTTTTTTTTTTTTTTTTTTTTATTTTTTTTTTCCTTTTTCTATTGTACTGGTCCACTCGATTTCCGAGAACTACTACTAGTACATGATATACAAATGAATATCCTATATTGGGTCTTACTTTTTGACTTTTTTGTCAGAAAACCTGACAGATCATTTCCCGTCGATTGCAACACAAGAGTCCATGAAGTAGTTAACTCAAGAGAGTCGAGGGGGTCTAGTTTAGTAAGACTGAGTAAAGCGATCGACCAACCCAGATCCTCACATGATCCCTACTTCGATTGCACTCGAGGCGACCTGAAAATTCAGGAAGCCACCTGGAACCCAAACTATCCCTGTTGGGCTTGGAACTCATGGATGAGTCGGAGATTTCTTCATTGGCTCAGCTGAATTTGATGGCTCAGCCATGACGATGATAAAAATCAGAATCATCCTCAAGTATCCGTAATAATGATCCTCCTCAAGTTTCTCCGGTTCCAGATATACCCATACGTAGTAACGAACTCCGTCCCACTAACAAACCCAATTTGATATATACTAATAATAAATTCTCCCGATCTTCAAATCTCGGCAGACACGAACATCCAAATCCAACTCTTTCAACAAATAAAACAAATTGAAAATAGATAAATTGAACTAAAAAAAAATAAAGGAAGACCACCTCCACAGTAACACCGCACCTAAACTCCGAGAAACAAGAGAAGGGTTTCCTTTTTTAAGATTACGATCATCGTTGGTAGACACTTTGCGAAACTGACTTGCATTCTGTACCCCAGACACAAGAAGAGCAGTCTTAAGAACGGGTCTTAATTCAGGGTGCCCTCTGTAAGGGGGGGGGAGGCGCAAAGAAACGAGAAAAAGAAATTATATATGAAGATGGTCGAGGAATCTGCACTCCGGTCTGATAGGTCTGCAAAAGACAGTTGTAGCCCTGCAACGATGAAGTCATACCGACTGTGATGGCCTTTGTTCTTTTACGGGCCCCTCGTCATATACATATCCAGTCATTATTGATATGAGATGGATAGTCCAGGGGATAGACGTGTAACATGAACGCCTCCTCAACTGGTAACTGCTGACATCATTCTGGACTGGTTTCTTGCATGATGATCTGGGTCTCTGGCTTTTCCTTTTCTCCGCAATTATTGTTTGCCTCGTTGCGCTCCGCGTGGATGGCAGAGTGAGATTTGTCGTGGTGATGGTATGGGATAATCCATACTGGGCCCTATCATCGGCTCACAGTCACTTCGGATCCTTGCATTAGACTCACACCAATAACAACTTACAACAACAACAAGCAAAAAAAAAAATATTACTCACACCCCTCCCCATCGACGATGGATAGGGATAGGGATAGGGATCGGGATCGTCTTTGCATCATCCATTGAGTCAGACAGCCGGATGTTTGCCACCCGCTCGAGAGGGAACTGTTGGTCTAGACAATTTAAATCCCTACTCCACCCGGCAATCAGATAAGTGGCAACTTCACCCGATGAAAACGGGGAACGGTGGTTATATTCCCATTGGATCGAGTAAACACAAGTATACTACGATGACATTATACTACTATATACAAGGAACGGTGAGTGGGAGCTCCACTCCTGGCAACGAAGCTAAGTCTTCGGCCGCGAAATGAACGGATGCTTCAGAGCCTCAGCCGGCGTGCACCGCTTTTCCGGGTTCAGACTCAAACAGCGATCCAGCAGATCCACAAACAGTGTCAGCTCCTTTGCCTCGCTGTCCGTCATTCCGCGAGTACCTTTGCCCATCAGCCTCGTTTTCAGATCCCGAGTGGGCTTTTTGAAGTCAACCACCCGCGTGACCAGACGCCCTGTGATCTTGTCTTCTTCGGTGCTGTGGAAATTCAACATGTCGTCAAAATGTATGTGCGTCAGCGATCCCTTTCGCAGAAGCTTGGGCGGGTATTTGCCCCGACATTCCATGATTGACCGTAGCATCTGATTGTTATTCCGCCCCGTAAACAAAATCTTGCCCGTGTACAACTCGAATAACGTACAGCCAATGGACCATACATCAATGGCTTGATCATAGGGAATGCCCAGGATGATCTCGGGGGCTCTGTAGAACCGACTCACAAGGTACGGTGTAATCTCGTTCTCCGTAGTCGACGATGCAGAGCCCAAGTCACAGACCTTGAGGACGTTTCGCTGTTCGTTGACCAGTAGGTTGTCGGGTTTCAAGTCCGCATGGAGGATATTACACTTCCGAAGCAAACTCAGTCCGAGGAAGATCTGCTGTGCGTACGCCCGAATCGCCATTAGGTTCAGCCCAACATCTCGTCCAAATTTCTTCAACACCTCACGTAAGTTCATGCTGAGATTCTCGAAAACCATACAGAGGTGTCCCTTATGATCGAAATGGCGTTCGAATTTGATAATGTGCTTTTTATCATCGGGATCGGCTTCATGGAGCTGTTCCAAAATGCCAATTTCCTTCATACCTGCCTTCCTCATGGTGTCGTTCTGTCGAATAATCTTGACTGCAACCAGCTTACCAGTTTTCGAGTCGGTCGCGCGTACGACGGACGAGAACATGCCTTTGCCGAGGCTCTGCTGTACATGATACCGTCCATTGATCAACTCACCAAGACGCACATTGTAGTATCCTTCCGGATCATCCCAGTTGTCCATCATGCTGATGTCGAGCTCCTGTGGCTGAGGCACGGCTGGCATGGCCGAAGCATGCACTGGCTGTGCTGTATCGTGTGTTTCTTCGGCGAACATGTCATCATCATCCTCTGCAAACATGTCGTATGGATCCTTCGCCTTGGCCTGTTCTTGCTGCACTGGAGCAGCATCGGGGATTAGAACATCCTGTTTGGTGGTTTGCGTCTCGTCGTATGACGCCGCAGAAACGTCCGCACTTGTATGCTTTTCCCTCTCGGCTTTCATGTCAAGAGTGGGGTCATAGTCGGCTGCAGAAGGTTCATCTTTATCAGTTCCATCCACGGGAGCATCGTCATTAACCAACTCAGCATCCTTGCCGATCTTGAAGTCGGAGAACGCCTCTCCAGTGCTGTCGTTTGGTGTTTCGGAAGCTGACAGCTGCGAGTCTTCAGAGCAAATTTTGTATTAGTTCAACAATGCTTCAAAGCCTCTCAGTGGAACGCAGGCCAAAATCCACATACCTGACGCTGCGTTGTTTGTTGCAACAGGCTCGCTAATAGGTGTAGACGAGTCCCTATCGCCTGCGATATGGAGTGCCTGTAAACGTAAAGGCGTAGCCTGGCCTCTATACTTAGCTTTGATAGCTTCACGCCGTTTCCGACGAGCCTCTAATCGAGTTGCTTCGTCAACCGGCTCGGTCGGTTGAGGCTCTTCGTGGGTTTGTTGCACCGTTGCGTTTGTACTAACGGAAATCAGCAAGATATACTCTACATATAAAATCAGCAGTGAAGCATACCCTTCTTCAGTAAGCGACATGGTATCTTCAGAACCTTGCTGCACCTGATTCGTTCGAGTTTCAGTATCACGTTTAGAATCTCGAGCGACGGGTGTTAGCCCTCGTTCGCTCACTAACTGTTCAGTAGACGACCTTCTTCTAGCATCCTTGGAAGCTACACTTTCCTCCCTAGGGGTTTCCCACTCATCACCCGAGTATTGCCTAGGTTTCCGGACTTCGCGGTACGGTGGTGTTCGGCTTCGGGTACGAGGACGCTTATCCCGGCGTCGGTCATAGTCATCGCTATATCGAAGACCACCGCTATAATCCTCCTCCCGATCATAGTCGTGATAGGGCCTTGGCCGTCTATGGGAGGAACCACGATCATAGTACCGGTCATCGTACGGGTATCCGCCGCGTCGCGAGATGTCGTTCCGGAACCGTCGATCATCATAATCATCGTCAAGTCGACGCTTATGTCCTCTGTAGCTTCGGTAGGGAGAGCGGGACCGGGAACGCGATCTTGTCCTCGATCTCCGGCGACGAGACGATCTGCTGCTTAGAGATGCTGGAGATCTGGGCGCCGGTGATATACTGGCTCTGGTGGGACGGTCAACGCTGTTGCCATTAAGAGGAAGTTGCGACGTAGTTGCCTTCGTCTCTGAACCTGATTCGATGATCTCACCCTCAGAAGGGGTCGATGGGGACCTCGACCGACGTGAAGCCATGATGCGACAGGTCTACCACTTGACGTATACAAGAAAAGACCAGAGGTGATTTGTATGTAGTACGACTGGCCTTTAGAGCAGCTTTAAAGACAAGAAGAATGATCCTCGGTTAGTAAGATCGCTTCCGACGATGAAGTTTGGGGGGAGTGTATTGAGAAAGTCCAACCGGCTAGAGATGCCACGAGCCCTTGCCAACTTCGACTACCGTCTCGAATTGAACATGAGTCTTCTCCAGGAAGCAATTTTGTGTGAATGTGAAATGACGGCCTTGACGCCAAAAGGAACAGATAGAAACAATTAAAGCCGAATGACACGATATCGGGAAGATAGGTCGGGATGAGAGATGACTCGACGCGGTACCTTCCCGGTCACTTTATCTAGAAGTTGATGAAGGCGGTGTCAAGGAGGAGATTTTGCGCCTAACCCAATCTAGCTCTAGCGCCACCCCGCAGATGGCGGCAACAAGATAAGCTGTGTTTCGCGCCATCAATTTTTTCCTTTCTTCCCCTCTCCTTTCGTTTCCACTTTTGATCAACAACGTTGGTTCTCGCACGTCATTTGTTTTTACCCCTTATTTTCTATATAATCAAATAAAAATGGGCGGTGCAAGCAGAGAAGGTATGTCACGCATCTGCGATCATACACAGGGCGTCTATTGACTTAGAACCCCCAGGTGGCAAGGTCAAGCCTTTGAAGGCTGCCAAGAAGGACAAGAAGGAGCTCGATGAAGATGACCTCGCATTCAAGGAAAAGCAGAGAGCTGGTATGAATGCCGAATTCCATAGTCTAACTCTCGCTTGTCCATACTGATCGTCTTCACTACAAACAGAGGCCAAGGCCAAGAAGGATTTGCTGGACAAGGCCAAGGGCAAGGGCCCATTGAACACGGGTTCCCAGGGCATCAAGAAGTCAGGAAAGAAATAAGTTTCTCTTGAGGACGGCACTACGCTATTTTCACGATATACAACGAGCTACGAGCCATGAGTGCAAAGGTGGAGGGTTGCCGTATGGGCCTCATCGCTACTTGCCGTATCTGAACAAACTCATATATTGTTTTCTCAATTCAATATACCTCCATCCCACCGAAGCCAGACCCAAACAGGGCCAAGGCTGTCCCCTTGGTCGACTCGGCACAGGCTCGTTGATCAACAGAACCGACCAAATTATAAGGTTCCAATCCAACTAGTGGCCTTGTTGGTGTTCTTTGAATACTGCATAGTAACTGCTGCTCATGCGCCGTTTGTATCATTAGACAAATATTTAAGATGCGAAATTTCTTTCTTCTTCCTATTTTTTTTCTTTTGTAAAACGCTCATTTAGGGTATATGCAACGCTAGAAGGGAAAAGCTTGGCCAATAGATTTTGAACGACAGGAAAAGAGAACTCAGTGTAGAAAAGGAGAGGAAGAAGGAAGAAAATGTCAACAAATTAGAAAGGCTTTAAAGCGAAATATGGCGAGGAGAAAGATGAAGGGAAATAATAGGGGAAGGAAAAGAATGTAAAAGGCCTAGAGAATCGCTCTTCAGCTGGTCACTCGTTTAACCCATAAACCACTGCTGCCACCATAGCATTCCTGTTCGTCACGCTTCCTCCATGCTCGGAATAGTTTCATGCCAATCTCGTGTTCTTCTTTATTAATATCAGCCAGCTCGTTGTTTAAACTGGCGACCGTTTTCTTGACCTCGTCTCTTGCGGCTAGATCGTAAGCAATGGGACTGGGCTGGATGACTTGCGTCAACTCGTAAATCATAGTATTGATGCTTGCTTTGCGGCGTGTAAGGTAGTCTCTCCTTGCTTCCAACATTTCGATACGATTTTGGGTTTGTTGCTTTGGGGTACAAGGCAAAAGTTCGTTTGTTGTTTGAGACGGGGTGGGCTTCCGTAACGGAGCTACCGCGCTGGGAACGGGACGTTTTCTAGACATGATGGAAGGTTGATACTCGGTAGACTGGGAAGCAGCGTCGATACTCCCTCGCGGACTTCCTGTTGCGGTGGAACTACCTGCTTCTGTAGGCTCGTAGGTTGTTACACTGAAACGGCTCGAAGGCAGAGCGAAGTCATCTTCGTTGGTGAGTTTTAAGTCCGCAAGGGTATTGGTGAAATCAGGCTCCGGTAGATTGACGCGTGGCGGAGCACGGCTGCTGGCGCTAGTCGCAGGAGGGGTCGGCTCCTCAAACACTGTTCGGTGGATATTCTTGCTTGGCGCATACATCTCCGGAACCTTCGAGTTTACTTCACCACCCGTGATAGTCGTGACAACTGAAGGAAAGCCACCAAGATATGCGCCACTGGGCGATGGGCTCTCTCGACCTCTTAATCGAGAGGAACTCCTCGACAAGTGTACACGAGATGAAGACCTGGCTCTTGGCTTTTCCTGCAAAGGTTCCACTATTGGAGATCTTCCACTGGCACCTTTCCAAGGCACTCGTGTGTTGGGTGGAAGGAAGAGGTCACTTTCTTTTGGCCGACTACGGGCTCCTGAGAGCTTTCTTTTCTGCTCTCTCCCCCAGTTGAGAACGTCCGAACTACGAGACTCTATAGGTCTAGCATCGGAGCTTATGTGCGTTTCGAACGTGCACCCAGGAGCCGCGTGCGCAAATGTGTCCATGTTTTTTGGCTCACGGGAGAACGTATCCCATCCGGTAGCAGGTCGCGTGAACGAAGGAGTTGGTTCTTGTTGATTATCTGGGTGTTTGCACAAAACCGGTATGTGGCTGGTGAATGTTTTCTCCGCTTGTCCACCCCCGAAGTACTGGTCGAATTCGTCCTCTAAGGATGAGACTCGAGAGCTGCCTAAACTAGCAGGTCCATGGCCAAGGAAAACCGGCGAGTCGGGAGGTGAGATTGAAATACTGTCCGTTCGACCGGGAGTGTTGGAGTCCTGAGGGAAGTATTGCGTCAAACTGGTTGAGGGTTTACGTCGGCTGTCCGCCATAGAATCTTGCGAATATGAACTCCCTGCAATCCCAACCGTGTCCGACCGACGCGGATCCAAAGGGTTCCTAAAACGGGTTAGAGATTGTATAGCTGTGTACTTCCTCGCTTGCACATACTTCGGCGGGGTTGGTAAAGTTTTTGCATGATACTTGTTTTCTTTCTGCGCACCAGAAACAAGAGGAAAGGACTGGTATTCATTATCATCCAAGGTCTTTCCGACCAAAGTAGGAGTTCCAATTACCGGCTTCTTCGACCGATGGAAATTCGATGAAACCTTCAACCACATTTTGATCTAAGACACCGCGATCGATCTTCCTGCGGCTAGGGATAGCGATGATCATCAGTGGATCAAGTTGCGATGCAAGGGGAAAAGTGGCATACCTCAAATACCTTAATTCGTCCAACGATTATAGAAAAGGAAGAGTAAAAGGACGTTAGAGAAAAAAGTGTCCAAAAAATGTCAAGAGTAGGACGTGAAATGCAAACGAGGATGAAAATGATCCCTGTCACGAACAGGCTGGTTTTATTTTCAATGTGGATTCCTGCAAAGACATGCCAGCATGTCATTCAACAATTAGAAGAGAAAACGTCGACCAATCCTTGTCTGGTATGCACGCCAACAAAGGGAAGGTTTTGCTGACAGGGACTCGAATGCGACACGGATAAAACCGCTCAGTTAGTAGTAAAAGACAAAAAATTAGAAGAGTAACAAAAAAAGAAAAGAAAAAAAAAGGAGGGAGAAGAAGCTCCGAAAGAGAGAAAGAATTGAAGCAAGGAAAAATCCAAGAAATTACACAGTGCTCAACACGAGTGAAGGAACGAATGAACAATTGCAGAAAGAATGAATAATGATGACTATCAGGCTCGCCTGATTGAGGGGGCAGCAAGAAGAAATGGAAGAAGTCATGGCACCGGAACAAGCACATGCCCATGAAGGGTCCTGTTTCAGCGATTTGCAGTAATCCTGATTGACTAACAGTTCGTGGTTAGTCTCCCGTTAGTTGGGTTCATCAGGTACTATGATTAGTAGTCAACGTTAGCTCCGTGACTCCATAACAATTATAATGATCTTCGTCCAGACCATTGAAAGCCCCTTAAGTCATCCGAGGAGTGGATTTTCCTCGGTCCTGGACACTAAAAATAACAAGGAAATAAATTAAAAGGAGGAGAAATCCAGTTTCCTCGGGTGTCTGTGCTACGGGACTCAGAGAATTGGCATAAACGGAGTAAGTACAACAAGCCTGTGGAGTTGGATTAAAGATCCGTGAGGACTTTCGGGTAAACCATGGATGAATTGACGGCCTGAACCCTGAGGCTGCAGCTGAGACTGCAGCTGGAAAGGGTTCACGTGCGGTAATTAATACCGCTGTCAGCATCGGCTTATTTCTCCGCATTGGGCTGAACACGGAGCATACATACCTGAGTGATTGTTACTTACTGTACAGTAACCTGTAAGTAATATTCAACACTGTCTTCCGTCATCTCCAACTTTACCTCTGTCACCTCAACTTGTCCTCCTTCTAACTAGAACCACCGATCTTCCTCACAGTCAACCATAACTATGTCATCTCCACGTATGTTTCTTTATTCATCATCCGCTAAATGAATAGTCAAAGACACATCAACCCATAATCCATACTAACATAAACTGCAGAAGACGGGGCAGTCCCGCCGCCCGCCGAAGTGTCAGTATCCCAACCAACGCAAACGACTCGTCTGGTCCTCCACATGATCGAAAACTAACCCATATTCTCTTTAGTATGTCAATCGCATCGCCGATTAACCTCCTTCTTCTCTCCCTCTTCGCCGTTCTGGTGTACATGCAATTCCGACCAAAAGCGCCTGTAACTCTTCCCAAGGGTCCTGCGCCCATCGTCTTCCGCACGTTCACCCCCACTACTCTGCTCGAATTCAACGGTGTCGATGGAAAGCCCGTCTATCTAGCCGTCCGCGGTCGCGTCTTCGATGTATCCCCCGGCAGGAACTTCTACGGACCGGTATGCGCTATCTTGAGCCCGTCGGCTTGATAAGAATTGAATATTCACAGACAAAACTAACTCGTTCTGGTGCAGGGTGGCCCCTACGAGAACTTCGCTGGCCGAGACGCATCCCGTGGATTGGCCTGCCAGAGCTTCGACGAGGAGATGCTTACTAAGGATCTGAAAGCTCCTTTGGATGACCTCAAGGATCTTGATGCGGAAGCGTTGGAAAATCTCCAGTCTTGGGAGGAGCGCTTTTTGGAGAAGTATTTGGTTGTGGGTAAATTGGTTGCTGAAGGAGATCCGGAGGCTCCGAAGGCATAGCTGCCCTGCGATTGAACTCCCATTACGGATGGTACCGCGTATTGATGACGGAATGCGGGGTTGAAGCTTCTACAAGGTCGGAAGTACCTTGATAGAAAATGTGGCATCTGGTGTTTTCAAAAGCGATGCGTGTGGTTTTCTTGTTTGTTTCGCATGAGACATGATTCGATTGGCGCTCGAATGTGAGCCGCATATACTGGGAACTTTTAGGCCATAGTAAAATGACATCTTATTATAAGTACTAATGTTAAACCTGCTACCACCACAAATTATAATGCCCAGAGGGGTAGTAGGTTAGTGATATTATTACCAAAACTACCTAGTGCAAACTTTTGCAGAGTTGAGCAGCACGACCACTGTAATTACCATTCCATGTTTAAAATAAACCAAGAGAGAACGACAAAGAATCAAAAGGTACTGTTACAAGTCATCAAATCGTGGCCGGGGTTAAGAGTCCCTAGATTCCCCAAGTTCACAGTTCCGCTCGCATCTCTTCCGCAGCGTCCGCAGCCTTCTCTTGCGCCTTTTCAGCAGCCCGCTGACCCTGAGCCCGGCCACTGGCCGCTCCGAGCTTCAATTGGTCCAGGAGCCAGTTGGTAGCATCCTGGAGCTTGGCATAGATTGTTCCTTGAGGAGTAGAAGTACCATACCTAAAGTACTCGGCATTGCGGCGTACTGCAGCGCGTAATTCGTTGAGGCTAGAGCCTTGGTAGACCGGAATACCATATGAGTCAAGGTAAGCCTTAAGCTCAGACTGAGACCAGGTGTCGAAGGTGGAAGACTTGGCAGCGTCAGTAGCCTGCGCCATGTATGACGTAGCTGATGCCAGGTTTGCTCCTCCAGCCTTGGAGGCTTTAGCGTAAGTATCTTGGGCTTGTTTCACAAGCTCATCCCGAGTGAGATCTGCACGGTTGGCTGCCTTGGCATTCATGGAAGACAAATATTTCCTTCAGCTGAGGTCAGAAAAAGGTCACTGATTGGATACGTGCAATGATGACTTACTTCAAGTGCTCAGTGTCCCAGGTGTCGAAAGTCCAAGCGCTCCAGCCAGTGGCTGCTTTGTGCTTGTGCAGTCTAACCTTTGCCAAAAGCTCATCACGCTTGTTGCTCTGCGGAACAGGGACACCACGTGCATCCAAGAAGGCCTTCAGGCGGGAGTCGGACCAGGTTGCGACAGCAGCATCAAAGGCTTCCTCTCCCTTAAGCTGTGCGGCATCGGTTGCTCGGGCGTACTCATTGCCAGCCTTAGTGGTAGCAGCACCATATACTTCCGAGGCCGTCGAGGTAGCACTCTGGGATGCAGTAGAAGCTACAGAAGAGGCCTGACTAACTAGAGAGGCGCGGTGCTTTCTGGCCAGTGCGACCAGCTCGTTGCGCTTAGAGCCTTGTGGCACCTTGACATTATGCTCGTCGAGGAATTTCTTCAAGTCGGAGTCAGACCACGCATTGAACAGCGCTTCACTCAGAGTAGCCTGAGCCGCATCTGCGGATTTAGAAGCAGAAGCAGCAAGGTTCCGTGCTTGTAGGCTGGCTAGTCTAGCGTTGCGACGCACCATTGCGATCAGCTTGTCACGGGTTGTAGGCTGGGGCACCGGCCAGCCACGCTCGTCAAGCCATTCCTTCAGGTCGGATTCAGTCCACTGCTCGTAGACCCAGTTGCCAGGATAAGAAGCAGCCTCTCCGAGTCTTTTGGCAATTGCTTCATAGTTTTCGCGGGCCGTTTTGAGCAGTACATCGCGCTTGCGCGGCTGAGGGGCGGGAACACCATGCCGATCAAGGAAAGCTTTGAGATGAGAGTCAGACCAGCTGTTTTCATTTGTTAGTGACGTGCATAGTATTAAGCGCTTCTGTTCTTGACTTACGTATCAAAAATCCAGTCCTTGGCATGATGCCATTGATCAGTAGCCTGGTCCGCTGCTTGTCCTAAGGGCTTTTGGACTTTCGAGTTCCAGTTTACCTTCACAGCACTTTCGAGGTCTTTGCGATCAGCAGGAGAAGGGTATGGAATGTCTATACCTCAAGTTAGCCTCTTGCGGGTGTAGAAGACGTTTTCATTAGGCGAGCCGTACCATGGTCGGAGAGCCACCGCTCCAGTTCTGTTTCATGCCATTTGTCGTACACTACAGTGGTCCTTTCGTCAGAATAACCCTTCATCTTCAGAAAGCGTACAGGCTGTGTGATATCGCAACGTAAGATAGTGATGGTTACATACCAGCTCTGCTGAACCACGAGTGTGCCCCAACCGCCTCCACGGTTGCGAGGGCCAGCACCAGACCCGAAGCGAAATTTAGCTTCATAGCCACTGGTTGCGAATGCTTGGTGTGTCTTCTAACTGATGGTGTAACTATTAACAGTCAATGATATCTCAGATGATTTTTGAGAAATACGAAGGACATGAATTGGGGACAACTTACATAAGTCCTTACAAGGGTAGTTGGAATTTGAAAACAAAAGGATATGTGAGGAAGTCGTAGTATTTATTTATTAGGAATGATGAGAGATGATTGCCGAGTGACGTAGTTGTTTGCACAATCGGCCTGCGTGTGGTTACTGGCGTCATCGACTGGGTCAACCTTGGTCGCGCATCTTCTCGACAACTCGAGACGCCGGGTTGTTCAGTTGTTGTGGATCTAACATGGTTTTCACTGGTTAATCAAACGACCAAAAGTCAGTGAATGTAGTTTAAATCTCGTAGTCTGATTGTAATCTCTTGATTGTTGAAGCTCTCAACAGATAAGAATGTCAGTCTAGCTATTCGTGGTTTAGCGCCATGTGTTGCCTCTTTGGGCTATGCGGAGAACATCGACTTAAGAGAAGTACGGAGTATCATACTAAGTATTACATCCGTACCGTACCGAACAAACAGTACATACAGTACTTTATCGCTTATCAGGGAGGAGGTTCGTAGGCCGAGTGACAAGTCATCTCCTCACCCCCAACACATCCACTCGACATCGAGGTTTTAACTACAAATAGCCTAAAATAAGGACACAGCTTCAGACATCCGTACGTGAGATGGCTCTGTTTTAGCCCAACCGTCTGCAGCTCCCTGGCAAATTACCGAGGAACTCACCGTAGTTACCGTCTATCACAGGGCTTGGCCTCGGATGCTCCTGGTTAGCTCTTTATCACTCACTGTCTGGATGATCGCAACTCGATAAGTTGCTCCTTTATCAATCGCCGTCATTAAATACCTAATAGAAGATTATTACACGCGACGTGTTCATCGTGTGCTTTACGAAACGTCAGGATGGATCTTCTGTCCAACGCGCAATGCAAGCATCTGGTCTCTCCAGACTATATAAACTTCATCCTATCAATGTACAGTTTCCCTGTCTAACACCATCGAAACTCTCCTAAAGGTATATGCTAAACTGAACAGCTTGATCGTATTCGGTATACTGTTATCATACCTTCCCCAGCACTACAGAATCATCTCCCTAAAGAGCTCCTACGGCATCTCACCGTATTTTGTCTTATTGGGAACAGTCTCCGGTTCGTCGTCTTTAGCAAACGTGGTATCCCAACAACAAAGTCTGCAGGATGTTTCCTGTTGCAGTGATGTCAACGGTCTGGCTTGTTTCGCAGGACTGCTAGGTATCCTCCAGATTGGAACACAGTGCCTCTGCTTCTTTATCATGTAAGTGTCGCATCCGCGAAAGTGGCATGTCCATCTGACTGACAAGCAACTTTCTTCTACTAACTACATAGTCTATTCTTATACATCCTCTATTTCCCTCGAGATGTACAGTCGTCTCCTTCAACCACCAAGCCAAGGCCGCAAGGCCCAACATACCGCACCGCCTTGATCGTAGGCGCTGTCTGTATTCTACACATATCCGTCATGCTTATAGCCACGATCACCATTGGATTCAAACGACCCGGCTCTCTGCAGTCCTGGTCTAACTTCTGCGGTATCTTAGCCGCGGTCCTTTCCTCGATTCAATACTTCCCTCAGATTTACACCACCGTCAAACTGCGCTGCGTTGGCAGTCTGAGCATCCCCATGATGTGTATACAGACACCAGGTGGCTTTGTTTGGGCCGCCAGTCTTGCGGCTAGATTGGGCGCAAAGGGATGGAGTACATGGGGTGTTTTGCTCATCACTGCGACTTTACAGGGTCTACTACTCGTACTGAGCGTTTTCTTCGAGTACCTGGGGCCGAACAAGGGACACAGTCATGGAGAGGACGGGCCAGTGGAGAATGATGAGCGCGATGAGCAAGAGTCGCGTCCCTCCGAAGAGACACCCCTTCTTCAGAACCAATGATCGACCCCTGTATGAAAGTAATTGGATAGCTTTCGTACAATAGCTGCCCGTGTTTTGATTTTTTGGATATTGTTCTTTTGGATCTTCAGTTTTTCAATGAGGAATGTAAGTATAAATGCGATTTGGAGCCTCGGGTACGATGCGATAGACCTTTCCTTTGCTTAGGGTCGAGGCAACTCGTCCATTTTACTCTTGAACGCAACAGGAAGCCAACAAGATAGGACAAAAACCTCGATAGACAATATGATATAGTTTCAAGTCTAGCCAGTGTATAACAGGGAAAGGAGCGTCCATTACCCACACTACTACCCCACAACTAGGAAATCGTAGCAAGTCATTTTCACAGCAGAGGAAGTAGCGGCAGAGCTGTTATCCCCTCATAATCGTAATCTTCATAAGCTACCTAACCTACAACATCGGCTTCCACGATTCCGCACTTAACCGTAAACCAGACGGAAAAAGTCGTTGAAAACGAAGTAGCTTCCAGAGTCAGGCAAAAGCTGGAAAGTCTGGGTGTAGTTCATGGGTCTCTGCTCCTCATCGACCTAAAAGCAAAAAGAAACGGAGACAGGTTAGCAAAATAATCCAACCCCAACCGCCAGTGGATAGGGGAGAGAAGCATACAAGTAGAGCACCAGTCACCACGACAAGGATACCGCCATTCTCATTAGAAGGCTGGGCGTCAAGGGTGTTGACCTTGTGAGCGACCTTCTGGAAGGGAAGAGCCTGTAACAAGCGATTCCCGTTAGCGCATTGCTCTTGACCACCCGCTCTAGTGTGACTCACATTCAACTTTTCAACGATACGGACAGAGCCCAGAATGGATTCGGTCTCGAAAGTGAGCATGGAATGATCACGCTGTGATCCCGGCAAAAGGAATAATAAGTTAGTTACCCCTGCTCCTGCGTTCAAGCCCTGCGCATAGAGGAAGACATACGTAGAGACCAGCCAACTGCGAGCGATTTGTATCAAAAGTGTTGTAGTAGAACTCAACGAACTGCCCTATTCGTTGCAGATGTTATTAGAACCAGCCATGTGATATTTGTCTCATTCCCATTGTCGGCGTTGATAGGTGGAAGTCATGATCGTCGCTAAGCGCGTCTGTATCTGGACGACAAGGGAAAGTGAAGGAATAACACTCACGGGCGACGGAATTGAAGTCTAGATGTTGGAGAATCCATGTGTCAGTTTTGACTATTTTCCCATGTGTGTCGAATGCCTGCGCTCCTCATCTTGGAGGGGTCCATGACTTGAGGAGGGGCATTAAAAAAACAACCAGCAAACGTAGGGTGATGAACTTGTCATGGGAGGGGGATTCCTATAGTGCGAGCATGACTTACCGGCCATTTTGACGGATTGAGTTGATGCGATAGGACAGGGTATTAGAATTAAAGGGTATAACGCTGGAGTCGAGGATAGAGAGGGGAGGAAAAGCCGGGTTGATATCAACATCGAAAGTATTTCAGGCATTGTGGGGCTCTGGAATACAGTTTGCGCCCAATCAACACCGCTGCCTCAGGCAAGGCACCCATGGCAACCAATGACCCCTCGATGGTTGACTGCGACCCCATGGATGCGGGATTTTGTAAGGTTGCGCATATGTACATAACTAGTACTACTAGTGCTAATATTACTAACACTTGCTTAGTATCACGTCGAAGCAAAGAGAATACTCATATCCCTAGTGCCTCAACACGGTGGACTAGAAGTGGTATCAAAGCACTTGAGTAGTTACTACTACCTAATACTACATAGTGAACATCGTATTCATGACATGACATCTCACTCCGAATCAGAATCCGCAAACATATCTTCCGCCTTTGGTCGAGGTTTGCGAACTGGCCGTTGAGGCTCCGGTTGTGCTGAGAGCTCCGGCTGCTTCTCTGATTGCTCTTTCGAGCCGCTTTCTTCCACGAGAGCGTTGTCTTCCTCCATAGGCTCACCATCCGGGACTTCCAAATCGCTGTCCTCCATTGGCTCTCCGTCAAGATCGCTCATCGGCTCCGCATCGAATTCTCTCCCGGGAGCAATATGTTCTTGATCAATATCCATGCGACTGCGGGTAGCTTCAGGAGGTCGGCCTGGGTCAAATTTCTGTGCCGCTGCGTCTTCTTCCACGGACTTCCAGCGACTTTTACTCTTGGAGAATGCATTGGCGGCTCGTTCGGCTTCGGCTTTCTCCTTCTCCTCCCGTAGCTCTTCTTCCGTAAGCGGCGGTTTCTCGAAAACACCATAAAAATGTTCCTGGCTCGACTGCGGGAAGACACACCAGCCTTCCCACAGATGCAAAAGAGTTCCGACACTTCGTTTCCATTTCTCTGCTTTCAGGCGACCCCAACTGTAGTCTTTTTCCAATCTTCCAAGGTGCTCGAAGACCTGATGCGCTTTTAACGATGACTCGAACAATTGCCTATACCGCCAAGCATGCCGTACGCCGCTGGTGGCAGAAGAGGAGAGAATGTCGGAGATGAGATAGAGGCCCACCAACTTTGCAGAAGATGTATCTAAATTGCCCTTGGACTGTGAGCGAGCTTCCTCTGCATCGTTGGAGACATCTGCTGCCTGTTCTCGCCGAGCCGCGCCCTTTTCCATTTCACGGTCAGGGTTAGCACCTGTATAAGCAAATGGTTCTTTTATATTCGAAACAATCATCTCCACAACCTCTTCTGCCCCTGCCCCTGCGTGCCCAATAGCGAAAGCAGTGACACGCGCGACGTCGCCTTTCCGTAGCTTCGCGTGTGTCGTTGGGAGACGAGCGAGGAGATGGGTTAATTTAGCCTTCTGAAGTGGATTCATATAGCCTAGCCCATCGTTGCTGGCACCCAGACCATCAGCGGGAGGCGCTCCACCATGTTGGCGCCTCTCATCTTCTACATCAGATAGATCCTCATCAGAAGAGTCGTAATCCTCGTCAGAGACAAACTCATCCATCTGAGTAGCGTATTCAAATTTGATATTACTCTCGGGAGGGGCCCAGTTAGCGCCACCTTCGAAGATCAACAACGGATTCCTAGGTTTTCCTCGTTGATTCCCCCTCGAGCAGCTGTTGGTGAGGACTTCCCATAACTTCCATCGGTAAAATACCCCTCCGGCACTTCTTGCATCCCATATCCATGCCCATTTTTCTTCTCTTTGGACTTCTGGACGACTCATGAGAAGAGCTTCAAATTCCGGTCCATAGTTTAACAAGTTTTCCAGTGTTTTGTGTATTAGTCTCAATTGCTTCAGGTCTGCCGGTGCTTTCACTTCGACTTGGCTGTTGGGGCCGCTTCTACCAAACGATGGCCCGTACGAAGCCGGGGGCGCGAAACCACCGCGATGCAAACCAGGTGGTGGAGCACGATTCAGTCTTCCTTGCACTTCAGGAGCAATCGACTTGGCACCAAAAGGAAGAGAGCTCGTGGATGATAAGCCAACAGTTACTGGTATCGTCGAGCTGATGGCAGCGGAGGATAGGTGCCTCGAGATCGACAGGTAGTATCCCCATCCTAAATATTTGTTCTGAAGCGCGCTGACTGTACTGTCTATATCTGAGGCGGCAGATTCATTCGCGAGAGTCACGATGGCGGACATCGATTTCCGATCCGATGGTTGGCCAGAGGGACGCAGGAGCTTGACATTATCCACTGACAAAACTGACGGGATTAACGACTTAATCACAGACGGGGAAGTTCCAGGAGGTAGTGACGCCAAGTACAGCGTGGGCTTAGCTGCAGCACGCTCGGCTTCTTTCGTGTCAACAGTTGCATCCTCCTCATCGTCCGATGTGCGAAAAGCCGTGGCTGGCGAAGCCGTATTATCAAAACTTAGCACTCCATGCGCAAGATCCCGATTTCTATTCAACGGCTGAAACCCTTCATGCGTACGTTTTCGAGAAAGGGAGGGTGGCGGTGGTCCTAAAGTTCCAGGCCCGCTCATGCGCGGGCCGGAGCTGGTGAAATGCCGTTTTGCAGGGCCTCCCCCATATCCAGAACCCTTGGGGTTAAATCTGTTTAGCCTTCCATCTGCAGACGGACGATCTGGCGTGGAAGAATCATCTTCGAATGACTTCACGAAGTCTTCGTAAACAGCAGCGGTTTCAGCTCGTTCTCGGGCACGCTTGGCTTCGGCTTCGGCTTTCTGGCGCTCGAAGAGTGATTTCTTAGGGAGGGCGGAGAGTTTCGCAGAGACATCTGGAAAGCCCTTAGGCTTCGAATCATCGGACATCGCGAGTCAGCTGCTATGCAGCGAATCTCTTGGTATGGCCCACGAGAACTATGGAGCTGAGGAGTGCTTAATGTTGGAGTCGCTGAAAGCTGTCGGGGCGGAGGCGGGAAGTCTGTTGCAGCCTGAGGCAGCGAGTAATGATGAACCTACGAAGTACAGATTGAAGGTACTTGGCTTATGGTTTACGTATCCATTGCTTGTCAACTCCCCTCACCTTTTTTTTTTTTTACTTAGTCCCCAACAGGGATGATTTAAAAAAATTTTTGTTAAAGAAAATTTGCATACGACTAAATACATAGGCAGATTGTCATGGCGTCTCAGTTACCAGCTTTACTACGGTTCCTATCACAAGATGCCAAGATGCCTCTCGCAGCTGCTATGGGTAAGGTTATGGAGCTTCAGAAAGCCGGCCTTACATCGTATGGATGATTGCATCCCCATCCCTAGTGAGATGATGTCTGTCTAATACTATCTTAGTCCTGAGCAAATCTCCAAGTCAGAGTTCAAGGCTCTCCAAGAGATCTTCCACGACGATAAGTTGGCAAAGCAAGTGTGGAACGCAGCAAAGAAAGTTTCCAAAAAGCGCGAAGCTTCAACTGGGAGCACAGAATCTCCTCGAAAAAAGTCGAGAGGCTTGGGCCGGAGAGATGATGCCACTCCTTTTGACACAGAATGTGCACTCTCTCTTCCAACCACCTCTGCGACCGAAGACGAATTGTCAAAGGTTGTCCTACTTACGAACAGAGCACCTCTCGTTCTAGCTTTTGCAGTCTGTGTTCTGAAGCATACTATGCCAGAGCAGCCGATCTCTAGCAGGCTTAGCCTCGCTCAGGCAGTTGTTAGCGCTAATAGTCGCTCAAAAGCTGTCAGTCTGGGTATCGAAACTGAGAACTCTGCTGACCAGGAAGGTTGGGGAGAAGGACAGCCCGTAGTCAGAGTCCTTGGAAGAGAAGTCAAGGTTCTTAAAAGGTGGGACTACAATCCTAGGGAAGGTAAGCCCGTGGGTGCGGCTAGTTCAGAACACGATAAAGATATCCACCACGCAGCCAATGATACGTTAGGCCAGGATGTTTCAGATTCAGATAACTTAAACGGCATGCCACCGTTATGGGGGATCGATATCGAGGCATTGCGAAGCGCACATCGTGGTAACTCGATTGGTGCCTCCAACGCAAATGAACCTCTTCCAATTTTCACACCAGGTGCTGCGCGATCATATTTATTTAAGTCATTCACAGAAGCATTAAAGGACAATAATCCAGCATCAGGTAGGCCGAACCGGAAGCGTCTCTCTCAAACAGAAACCGAGAAAGAGACATGTTTGGGAAATCTACTGCAGGCTATTGACTTGGTATGCCAGTCTTGGGCTCCGATTCTCAACAGAGAGGAGTTGGATCAACGAGCATGGGCCTGGTATACACACGTCAGGCCCGCTGTCCAAAGCGGAGTAGCAGGCTGGGGAGAGAAAGGCCGTGTAAAGTTATATGACATTCTCGCTTTGAGGAGACAGGCATGATTGCGATTCCGACTGTTCGAGACTTTACCGTCAAACAATTACAAGATTGCCGCGCCAATCAACAACAGAATCCAGTTCATGAACTAAGAACACTGACGGACTTCATGCTTCTGCTCCACTTAGCATCGGATGTCCCAGGATCCTTCCACACGACTGGTGTTATCCAACGTCTACTGTGTTCTAGAAGCTCGGTATTTGGATAAGGTAGCCATTGTGTGGGTCAATCGATGTCGCTATGAGTGGAATCTTGTCACAGACACCAGCTCTGCTAGACCGAAGACTACCATTGCCGATGAGAATTCACCGTCAGATTGATAGCGCAAAACGCTTTCCTTCTACGTGTGGCGCGTGGGCATATACTACTAGCATTCGAATTCTGACCACACGATGGTACAATATAGTGGAGGTGAATGCATGTAGCAATTCCTCTGTCTCGGACAATACATGTAATATTTCTCTTAGGACTCCATCGGGTGTCTGTTGGGGACGGAGTTGAATCGTTAGTGGAATGATCATTAAGCAAGACCCATACATTAGTGGAATTGACAGGATGAATTAGTTCTCTGACAGGATATGCTTAACATATGGAGGCCTATAATTCGTTGCCCAAGGGGTTTTTTTTTTTTTTTTTTTTTTTTTGAAATGCATTGTGATTTATCGATCCTTAAAGACCTGGTCCCAGTTAACTTGAACGCAGGCGGTCTGTCGAGAGAACCAAACCAATACCATGTTCGGTACCGAATAACAGATGCGGCCACTGTTATGAGTGTACGTTACAGATATTCTGCCTAAATTCTGGTACACATTGACTCGAAGAGTATTTGAACAAGCAGATCAGCCTTTTTTGTTTATTTTTTTTATTTTCCCCGTTGCCTCTGTCATCACCCAACGTCTTTTACGAAAGAGGATAAGATAACTGACTACCATGGTAAAAATGCTATGACGCGGGCGAGGAATCCTCATCACGACGATCATCGTTGAGTTCTTCCGCATTCGGCCAGATAGAGTTTTCCGGTCCAGGCACTGCAGGGTTTTTGGGAGAAGGTCCACCAACCGTTCCATAATCCCTTCTTTTAGTGCTAAGCCGGGGGGGGGGCACACTTTTTTTTGGATTTTGAATCTGTCGATGGTCGATAGGATTTTATGCTGTTTTCACCGGGACTGGTGGAAGTTGTCCGAACCTTAAAAATGCCTGAGGACCTTAGGTATCCGGGAAAGAATTAGGGTAAAATGTCATTACAATTCGAATTGATGGGTGAAACTTTGGGAATTTTGATGACTGGGGAGCCAAGTCAAATACTACTTACTACTAGTCATGGATTAACGGAAGTGGCACAGGTATCCGACCCAGCGGAGGGGCTTCCGGGCCAAACTCTGCCAGTGATAGGTCGCTGTACTGTTTCAGCCCAGAGCCATTCGCGGAGGGTGGCCTCACAACGCCAATCAATGTAGTTCGAGGATCATCCGGTATCAGATTGTTTCATTGAAGCGAGGGAGTGAACTCATGACTTCATTTTTCTGTTTTTCTTTATTCTTATTAATTTTCTTTATGTGCTAAGTCGACTAAGAATATATTTGATGGGGTGCGGATCTAAAGACTGCTAGTGTCATTGTGGCGAGGCTGAGCAACCATAACCCGAACCTTTAATTAGGAACATATGGTGAACGATTAATTGAGGTAAGAAACGACTGAGACTGGGATGAATCTAATCGGGAAAAAAAAAAAAGGAAAAAAAAAAACGAGAGGGAAAAAAAAAAAAAAAAAGGGAAAATAAAAGAGAAAAAACATTAGGAAGGAAAAAAGAAATGAAGGAGAATGACCGAAGCTAGCACGAAAAAGTTTTGCCAACCATGGGCATGATCGGAAAAAGTAGTCAATCAAGGCACTCTCGCCTCCCCCCAAACACTTAGTGAAAAGTCACCACCTTTTAGTTCACTTTCCCCCCGATTTCCCGCTAGTCCCTCTGGGGGTTCAGGCTCCCAGGCGTCCAACTTTCCCTCTCTCATCCTCTCACAACCTCTCTTTCTCCTCTCTTTTCCCCAATCCTTCGCTCCAGTTCAAACATACCACCGCCCAACTACTATTGAAATCCTATCTCGACGTGATCATCGCCTAATTCACCCCTCTTTCTTTCTCTCATCCTACCTTCCCCCCCCCCCCTCCTTCACCTCCATCCGCTCTCTGTGCGCCCTCCGTCTCACATATTTATCCTTAATTTGGAATTCCACCCTATTCCATCATTCTTTTAGTCCCTGGAGGCCCCTGCCTGTTTTTCACCGCTCCTCGCCTCTACCAACCCGTCCAGTCCGTCGGCCTACTCAGTCGTCTAAGGTGACTGATTCACTCCTTTTGACGGACTGACCGATTAAGCCAGGAAGCCCGCCAGGGCTGTGCAACGCCATGCCGGGGCGTTTCTCATCCGACCATTCTCGCTCTCTCTCGCGATCCTCTCAATCCCCGTCTCAACAATATAATTCAACACAAGACGCCGACTCAATGCATCAACGTTCTATGTCCGGTCACTCTTCCAACCCTAACGTCTTCTCCGATGATTATTCGCTAGAGCAAATCGATTCCGAACAAGCCACCCTCACTCCTCGAAGTCCATCCGTTTCATCAATCGCGTCATCCAATACCCTCCGTTCATCTTTGCCTCAACAACAACAAAAAGCGTATAATACAACGCCAAATGATCTCGGGGTAACAGAGAATCCATTTGGTGATGATGCCCGGGTTTCTTTCGATGAATCACCAAATCGGTCCAGTCTGCCCCCAAAGGGGGTCGACTTCACCAACCGCAATTCTGCAGCGTCCACCAATACCGCCCCTTCCATAGCGCAGCGCAGTCAGAGCACTTCGTCACGATTTTCCATGCCTCCCCGGGCCTTAAGTCCTTACACCGGGGCTACAGGCCCGAGCCATCCGTATGCGATGTATCCACAGGTTGGGGTTAGCCGTTCACCTAGTATCGCGACTACGTCTACGGTGCGGCCAATGGAGCGACCGTTGAGCGATGCCAATGCACCCCAGCATCCCTATGCGATGTATCCACAAAATGTGGTGGCGGAAGAAGAGATGGACAATGCCATGATTCCTCCAGTGGGCTTTCCCGGACACCCTCAGGCATATCAGCGACCACCCAATCGTGCCGATGACGACGTAGGGGACTTGATTGGACCCGATGGCCATACAGAACAGCTACCGCCTTATTCACGGTACCCCGACCCAGTTGTTCCCAAGGTTGAAGGGACTTTCGATCCTACTCCTGACGCAGGCGTCACTCTACACAATAATTCTCCTAGTCCTAATGAGCACCCCCCGCCACCAGTTTCGGAAGTATCGTCGAGAACGTTGGTCGCGGAAAATATGGCAAATCGACGAGATAGTGATGACGCAGAGCGGGAAGCAGCACCAGTTACCGGTGTCATGGCATTCGAGGAGAAGTTGAAGACTAAAGGTAAAAAGAAGGCATGCTGTGGGTTACCGGTCTGGACCCTTGTTTTGGTCGGTGTCGTGATGCTTGTGGGGGCATGTATCGGAGGTGTCATCGGAGGTGTCTTGGGAGCGAAAAAGGCAGCGAATGAGGAGAACGACCACCCGAAAGGTCCGAAGATTGTCACCAAAACAGAAACCCCCCGGATGGATGCCACCCCCATATCTACGATTCCTACAAATCTACCAGCTGCGCCTACTGGGAATTACTGGATTCCCGCGGACCCGAAGAATTCTTCGAAATTTTGTATTGTCGAGCAAGACTACAACCCATCGTGGAGTTGCATGAAGTCGGGGAAAATACCAGTGTCTCTAACCGGGACAGAATCATCACGTAACATCACCTTCGCCAGCGAGCAGATTTCTTCGTCTTTCACTTATGGCGCTCAAGCACCATACTTTTCCAATCCTACGCAGTCACTTAGCCTAATGATGGACTCCAGCGACCTCAGCCTCGGCCCCGCCCTAACTTTCTTTTCCTTGTTTGATAAACTGGTTATTGTCCCCCAGGATACATTCTCATCTAGTGCGGTTTCAAAGCGTGACATCAGTGAGGATGATGTCATGGCAGGCGCATTCCGTCGCTTGCAAACGGCGCGGGTGGGCGATAAACCCTGGTTTTGCTGGTGGAACAGCACCGTGATGGAGTTTTTCCTGTACCTCAATCAATCCACTAAGGAAGCTCAATACAGTTCCACTGCGACACATCTGCCGCAGTCTACGGATTCTTCGAGCTCCTCAGTGTCTAATTACCCTCTTCGGATCAAGATGGATGAGAAGAGAGATTACCCAGAGGCCCAGTCGCCTTACTGCCAGCAGATGCAGGTGCTGGAGAACGGTTCCGTTAACCCAATCTCCCAGCAGACGATTCAAATCAAGGAATTGGAGCCGACACCAACGACAACGCTCAAATACTCTGCGAGTGCGACACAGACTTACACGGCGACCGCACAGTATGAGCATGTGTGTTATTGTGTCGCATTGACGGATTAGCATCTCATTGGAGAGGGTATCTACTATAAAATCAGAGGAGTATCGTTTGGCCCTGCCTCGTGGAGCTACAGTGTCGGCGTTACCAACGGTGGAAACGGTCCATTATCTTTCATGTGCATACGAATGATTGGTTGTCTTCTGCGGTCAGCTCGGGATCTTGGCTGTGCTGGAATTCTCGCATTGTTTACAGAGTTTATGGCATGCATCGTACACTTTCGGTTCCCCTTGCGACCTGTCTCGTGTCATTTTTGGTCTTTCATGGTGTGCTTTGACGCCATTGTCTCCAGTATCTCATCCAGCATATTTCTTTCTTTTCTTTTCTTTTTTTTTTCGGCGCAGCTTTATGGCGTTTTTGGATCGGTGCAGGGTGGCCAAACTCAGTCCATCGTTTTTTCCTTGGGCCCACAAACTTTTGGGTGTTTTTGTGTTTGGAGTACTTTCTATATTTAACTGCTCGTATCTCAGGTTAACCATCCATGCCGGTGGTCATGGTTTCTATTTATGGCAGTATAGCTTGACGGTTCTATCGTCGAATCCGTTCGGGTTTCATGACAGCATAGGCGAATATAATTTCTTGATCAGCAAATGATCACAAACCTTACTGGTCTTCGTTTTCTGAATCCCTTTGTCCTTGGTTCAACTTAGTAATCTAAAGAACTGGGGAAATATTGTTGACACCCAATAATTTCGGGCCTGCAGGGTATGACCGTGTGAAGACGTCACCGGTTACATTACCGATGATCAAAACGTAAATCAATGTCCAACGAGTGCCACTAAGGAGAATTAGTTAAATGCAGGTAGCACAAATTCCAATTTACGTTCTCGCTACTTAATATTTTCAAAGTTGACATAAATCTTGCCAACAACATCTCCTCACGCTTAGCCCATCCACATTGATTAACCAGATTCCTATACAACATGAATCCAATCTTGCGCAGTGGCTCTATATTGAGGGTGGCCAATTCGTCGATTCCTTCACTTTACCGTTCCAGGAAGGTCACTCCTCTGTCATGGCGGACTTACGCTCAGAGTTCCTATGGCGGGGAAGGGGAGACTGAAGCTCAACAGCCGAACAATCCTCGGAATACCCCAACTCGGGACATTGAACATCCAGGTACGTGATCGGTGACATAGAGCTACTTCAATGGCAGGTCGAAATCTGACCACACCTGTTTAGGGCCATCTGCCCCAGATGTCAGCAAGGGCTCAACAGCATCTTCACGCTCTCAGTCTCGATCTACTTCGACAACCCAAGAAGATCGAGATAAGGAAGATTCAGAAGGTAGACCCATTCCGACGTCATCCTCCAACGACGCAAAACCAACGATTACTGACGGACGCCATTCCCCCAATGTTGACTCTGAAGGCAACGTGCGGTCAGATGTTCCTAAAGATGTAAAGAAACATAACGAAGAGATGGAGCACCGGTATGATCGAGCTTACAACCAGCTAGGGAATGAAGGGAAGCCACCGAAGGGGTTTTGAGAAAGGCTACAAGCTTGGACGAGTGGTGTGGTTTGTGGCGATATCCCTTGTGGTTGGATGGAATTGGGAAAGTTACTATATGATTGATTAACGGAGCGAGGTTCAGCAAATGAAACTATTTGAAAATGTTAGTTGGCGGACTATTATAATACATTAGGTTTCTAATTAGATATATTTTCAGGTGCTACAGACTTACAATTAGACTTTCGTACTTCTGTATCGTAGAACACTCTTGTTGCTTATAGATTGTATAATTATCTCTTCCTGAACTTGACCACTGGGGAAATGATGCTCTGAGGAGTGGTTACATTCATTTAGGTCGCAGTTGTATTGCCACGGAGTCGTTATGGAAATGCCACGAGGCTGGGGAAAGGCCACGGGTTCCTGAACGCGGATCTCCCGCGGTCGCCGCCAAGCAAACCTATCGCTCAGGAGCATCACTCACTGCACCCACGCAGCTTTACTACTCTTTGACACCGAATAGTCAACTGCGGACGGACTTCTTTGTCGCAACCTATCTTTCCCGCGTTCTCCTTTGAATCTCTCCCCTCGCAACAGTCAAGATGGGCGCCGCAAAGAATAAGTATTCTGTCATTCTCCCAACCTACAATGAGCGGAAGAACCTCCCTATTATCTGCTGGTTGTTGGAGCGCACCTTCCGTGAAAAGTGAGCTTTAGCATCCTCTGTTTTTCGAAGAATCCCTCTCCAATGGCCCACTATCTGCGCCCGGATACGGCTAACCACTATCAACCGATAGCAACCTGGACTGGGAAGTTGTCATCGTCGACGATGGCTCCCCCGACGGCACCCTTGAAGTCGCCAAACAGCTCCAGAAGCTCTGGGGCCCCGAACATATCAACCTGAAGCCGCGTGAGGGCAAACTCGGTCTTGGAACGGCCTACGTTCACGGTCTTCAATACGCCACAGGCAACTATGTTATCATTATGGACGCCGACTTCAGCCACCACCCCAAATTTATCCCGGAGATGATTCGCATCCAGAAGGAAACGGACGCCGATATTGTCACGGGCACGCGGTACGCCAGTCGCGACAACGTCAAGGGCGGTGTGTACGGCTGGGATCTATTCCGGAAGTTTACGTCGCGAACGGCCAACCTCATCGCCGATGTCATGCTCATGCCCGGTGTGAGCGACTTGACGGGCAGCTTCCGGTTGTACAAGAAGAGTGTGTTGGAGAAGGTCATCCATAGCACCCAGAGCAAGGGGTACAGTTTCCAAATGGAGATGATGGTGCGGGCCAAGGCCATGGGCTTCAAGGTTCAGGAGTGCCCGATCACCTTCGTTGATCGGTTGTACGGAGAGAGCAAGCTGGGCGGTTCTGAGATTGTGGAGTACCTGAAGGGCGTGTTTACCTTGTGGTTGAAGGTCTGAATGGTTTCTTTGACCTCTATTGTTTGGGGTCTTTGTTCAGGGGCCGTTCGGTGGTCTTCGATATACTAGTATACCCTCCGTTTTCTTCTCTCTTGCGGCAAAGCTTTCTTAATCTTTCTTGTTGATGTGTTGGCCGTCCTAAGACTTTTCTTTCATGTACACTAAATGTCCAAAATGCTTGATTCCATCTTCTCATGCCTGGCTTGATCATTCATGTTGCCCTGATCATAGACTCTGCAGCTACACTGTGTTAAGATACTGAAGGACGCGCTCAACCAGCCAATCCTGACCTTCATCCTTCACATTGTGCGCAGCCCCCGGAATGACACCGCTGTATTCACTCCATTTCTCTACCCCACCAGCATTCGTCGCCTCCTTCCACCTCCGCAAAAGTGCCTCTTTATTCACCGACGGCAGAGCATACTCATCATTTCCAGAATATAACGCCGCTAGTTTCCCCTTCACTAATCCCCTCTCCGCAACAGCCCCAAACGTCTCCTTCAACCTCTGATCCTTCAGGTCGGAACTAAACAAATCGTCCTCTGCCGGCTTCTCTGGACTCTCTGGACTCGCGAGACTCAGAAATCTCCGGCAGCTAATCCCGGTATTATCCGGCCATCCGACTACTGCAGTAAGATTCAGCGGCAACAGCGACTGTGGCGCCTGCAACCTCGCAAAATTCACCAACTGCTCATACGCTCCGCGTACTTCGTGATCCGAGTGCGCCAAATGCAAGATATGCTCCCGATCCGACACGGGAGCCTGCATGATAGCCCCGTCCAACACAGGCCGAGCACTCTCCTGTCCAGGGAGCGGATTTGGCGAGTGCAGATAATGCAGGACGTCCTGACTACCGGTTGAATGGCCCATGAGAACGATCTTGCCCTGGGGCTTCAGACCCCGAACGAAGTTCACGCACTGCGCGATCTCGGTGACGTCTTTATCGAGACTTTCGACGCCCCAGCCGAGGTAAGAGGAGGAGAGAAGGACGTTGAAGACAGTCCATTCGGTGGATTCGAAGGCTTTAGCGAGTGCGGATACATAGGGGACTGTTAGGAGGCCGTCGGTGAGGCCGCCGACGAAGAGGAGGCTGTGTTGCTTTTTGGGGCCTGGGTTAAATTCGAAGGCCGTTAGTCTTGGGGCCTGGGTCCTTTGTTAGTGTGTTCGGCTTCGTCTCGATTGAATACTGGATGGGTTTGTGTACATATTCGTGGAGAATACCGGAGTGGGATTGAGGCATGGTCTATTTATGACGGGTTTATAGTCTCTCTTCGGTGGGCTTGGGAAGGATGGGCGAGCAAGAGAACGATATAATCTAAACAAGCTAACCGGTCCAATTTATAACACCTTAGCCCAAAAGATATGCTGTGAGATTATAGTTCCATGAAATGACGTTTGACGGGCATCGATCCAAACTGATAGTGGCCCACTGAGGAGGTGGGGTCCAAAGCTGATCCCATCCCTCTGATATTTCGCACCAGGAGTGTTTTCCAATCTCTCCAGGTTCATATAACTCTCACACGCCCAACCAAACACGTACACATCCCTCTCCATGTCGCAGACACGAACGTTATCAATAATTAACAATTACCTAAAAGCCCCGCGAACTTGATACAAAGTTGACCAAAAAGTGGAACGGTAATTTTCCCCTCGTTCCAAATACGTAACGGAAGTGAAAAGAAGGTAAAATTACAACTTTCCATATCTGCCAAGAACTCCCGCAAACTTCAACGGAGTATGAACGGATAGTTCTTTCTAGTCTCTTACAATTGAATGAATGTGGACCCTGTTCATGGAAGACGTCTGAGAATATTGGCAGTTTGAGTTAGCCGGACTGTGAACTTGGTTGTGGTTGTTTGTTCTATCCGGCCATGACTCTTACTCTGAATATCTGAGAGCAAGGTTATTTAATATCCCATTATTTATTTTTATCCCTCAAGTTCATTCTCGCGAGGTGAATTCAGGATCAAATGCCTCGTGCACGCAGATCCACCCGCCTCACAGGCGGTAGGACAAAGTACACGAATGATCCCTTCGAGGCTGCCGGGGTAAGCGACGAGTCAGACAACGGGTCCAAGGGGCCTAAGGGAAGAAAAGAACAAGTCAGCGACAACGAGTCATCCGACGAGGAATTCCAGGCCAATGAGGAGCCAGAAGAAGAGGAAGAAGATGACGACCAGGGGTCTGAAGAGGACGTAGCTGGCGAAAATGACGGCGAAGACGCCGAAAATGATGATGACGAGGAGGAAGAGTATGCCTCTGACCGCGGGCGCGGTGCGCAAAAGGTCATTGCCTCTCGGCCGAAACTCCAGAGAAAACGGCTCGGGGGTGACCTTGCTATGCTGTCACAGGATGAGACGCATTCGCGTGGAACTCATAGCTCGATGGAGCATATGGGGAAGATGCTCCATATGAGGATTACGTTTGGCACTGATGAGAAGGATCTGTTGGCTATTGTTTATGCGCGGCAGCGGTGGTATAAGGGTGTTGACTCTGGGTTTCCGACTCGTGCTTCCCTAAATGAGGCGCCGATTGTGCCGGATTGTGGGTTTGGGCCGACTTTTGGTGTTGAGCCGGAGGATATGAAGAGGGAAAGGACGCGCGGGTGGGATTGGTATTATGATGGTGATGTGGGAGGGAGGTTTAAGAAGCGCCAGTGTCTGAAGACTATTACTGAGAAAGAAGTATATCAAAAGTTCATTCCGCAGGCTAAGGAGAAGAAGCATACCGTGCTTATTGGGCCCGTCGATGATCAGAAGATGTTCACGGTGGGACATCATGAGTCTTTCAATTTTGGAGAAGCCTTTGGAGAGGCTAAGACTCGAGAGAAAGCAAAGCCGGGCACTGGTAGCAAGTCCAAAGGTAAGGCTTCTGCACAGGAAGATTCTACCAGTCGAGTTCGAAAGAATCGCGAAGGATGGATTATCAATCTAGGGCAGAAGGTTCAGTGCATGGCTTGGGCTCCAAACCAACCCAGTCTCACACAGTATCTGGCCGTGTCTACGCCGATATCAAAGGGAGAGAAAGAAAAGTATCCGGACCCGTTCAAGGACCGTGGTGCTCGAGCATTTAGGCCATCCCCTCCGTACCCATGTGCCTTGCAGCTTTGGATGTTCAAGGCTGAGAGGGAGGAGTCTCTTACAAAACACATTGATATGAACTTCAAACCAATACTACGACTGGCTCTATGCACTAATTGGGGCGATCTAAGACGAATGGCCTGGTGCCCAATACGTCGAGATCCTCGGGAAGAGGACGATGATGACGCTTTGAAATCTGTCGGGCTTCTTGCTAGTATATGGGGAGATGGATATGTGAGAGTCCTTGATATAAAGCTTAGCCGCGACCCGAACAAGGCCGAATACTGTAAGTTTCCGTGCGAGTAATGGCAGGATTCTTACCTCGTACTAATGTTGTCCGATAGACGCAGTGCAGTCTCCAGTCTTCGAAGCTAAGCCGCCATCGACTCTGTGTACATGTTTAACATGGCTATCTCCAAGTGATATTGCTGTTGGCTGTGCCAACGGGTTCGTCGCTATCTGGAGCATTGTGCCTTCGCCGAATGCTCCAACAAACCCTTTCCCTTATTTTTACCAACCAATCCATTCTACGTACATTCTTAATCTAGCGTCGGCTTATCCAACAAATGCCCATCTAATAACGACTACGTCTATGGACGGAGAGACACGGCTATGGTCAGTTTTAGATCCCCAATCGGACATGGTGGACTCTAACCGCATGCGAGTGGGATCGCCGTACTTGACGTACTCTCCTTTATTACACTCTTTTCTCTCCAGCGACGAGAACGACTTCGCCAGACTTTTGGCTGTGCGACGTTTTTATACTACGACGGCCGTAGCCAGGTTCCCTAGCACAGTTTCTTCGCTGGCCCCATGCAGCGTCTGGCATCCCAGCGTCATGTACGGGTGCACTAGCGGTGCGGTAGTCGCGACGAATCCCTTACGGCGATTGTTGCACGTCAAAGAGAAGCAATGGCAACAGACCTGGTTTACCCATGAGTGGGCGCGTGGTGACGACGCAAACGATCCAGGTATCAGTAGATTTCTCGATGGCTACCGCGCTGAGAGCATAAGCCTACTACGGAACATGATGGGGGATCGCAAGATGGTGAACGGGGTGATGATGATCACAATCTACGAAGAGGGAACGCATGTCACCGCACTCTCTTGGAATCCAAATCAGGCATGCGCGGGGTGGGCCAGTGCTGGTATGGGCTGCGGACTGATTCGAGTGGAGGATCTGGCTACGTAACCACCCTTTCACATAGTTGATGTCCTCTCAATCTTACTCCGAGGATGACTGTTGTTATATTGAACGAGGTTCATGACCGCCAGTCTTATTACGAATGTCCTGCATGGTCCGTGGAGTTCTGTGTATCGTGCATATTTTCCCTGCATAATTGATGACTTGAGAAAGTCAGTCGATGTTTTCAGAGCTATAATTAGACAGAGTGTGTAAATAGAGTTGCAGGACTCAAATAGATCGTGCGGATCTCTAGTGAAGTGGTAGATCAGAGAGCCCGAGCTGGATAGAACCTGTCACAACCTTAGGGTTCATTCCGAAAAGACCCTTTCAGGGTCCAAGTGACATGAAAGTTGCATACGGTTAAACCCGAACATTGATGGTAACTTACGTATACCTAAATTCCGACATTCTAATTACATAGTAGACCCCCCGAGAACGGTAAGGGAGCCGATAGCGCCTCAGTGATCCCACAAATTTCAAAGATCATGTGTACTCCCGTACAGCCGGTACAGTTAGCGATGTGCAAACCCTTCGGGTCTTCTAACGATCGGATACTAAACTTGAGCATTGTCGGAGGAATATGAAGACATGCTGACGTTGGCCTTGACGTTGCTCCCACCACGACCATGTACAGTGTGTCTTGGCTATTGCGTGTTGAGCGTGATGCATCGATCTGATCATCTATCTATTCCCGAATATTTCCATCACGCATAAATGCATGATGATTAATGAATGTACAGTAACAAAAGATTAACTTTCTGCCGTTGCCCGTTGCTTGACGCCACAGGCGGCAAGTGGGGCGTGCTCCAGCCACAGATTCCGCTGCTAAAAAAGTCTTGGCGCTAAATCATGGGAAAATGTTTCTTATTTTATCTCGACACAACGATTTGTTGTACTCCGAAGTATGTACTCCGTACGGTACGTACGACCATGTGAATTCTTTCTGCCTAAACTCGAAGGACTGCAGAGCCACACCAGGCTTCTGCTGAAAAATAAACATCAGACACACATGAATAGCATGATAGTGATTGCGTGGACGTCGATCGTCTCTAAAATTAACGTGGCTGGCGGTCCCCCGTGGGTGGACGAGGGTCTCCCAGCCTCCTTTGACGGCTGTCGCCCAGGCCATCGTGGATGCGCCAGCCTGCATATTACCCCATCGGATGGGTCCCTCTGCCGTCCGATGATGAAAACTTGATATTGACTAAATAGATTGAGTGCTTTTAGTCTCTTCTAGACTACCGGTTTTACTATATAGTTGCTGATCATAAATTGGGGCCCGTCCCTCCTCTGCTCGGCCTTGATATACTCATCTTGTCTGGTTTAACTGGGGTACTGTCCTCTGTACTATTTTCATTTTACATTCCCTAGAGAGCTTATAATCGAATCTTGTCTTCTTCGTTTCACTGTACAACTCTTGTCACTTTCCAAATCCCTTCAATATGCATACTTCAGCATTGCTCTTAGTCCTCTCCTCCCTTGGTGCTCATGCAGTTCCTCTCCTCCGTCCTAGAGCAAATGATACCTTCGCGCGCAGAGATGTGCAATATTCCGTTGTGAATGTTGGCGGTCTACCTAGCGCCGAAACGACACCGGTCGTCGAAACCGTTACTGTTGCCTCTCCTCCACAGGCCCCGGTGACAATCACTATCACACACACCCCATCGTCATCCCCTTCCAGTACTCCTACTCCGTCGTCTTGGAGCACTGGGCCATTGTCAACTGGCATTCCCAGCGGAGGGTCCCCGATCGTGGCCCGAGGACTGAACGCCACTGCTCGGAGATTCCGGAGGTCTTCCTCTGCCAACAGCACTGAGGTTCATGATCTTGCTGCTCGTCACAATGGCACTGTGTCTCACCTTGATGCTCGAAGCAACAACACTGCCTCCTTGGTTTCTCGCAGTAACAGTACCGAATCTACGCTCATTGCTCGGAGCAACGGTACTGCCATCCTCACTGCCCGTGGAAACAGCACAGAGTCCAAGATTGCCGCTCGGGGGAACGGTACTGCTTCTGGCCTGGGCGCTCGCAGCAACATTGTCAACTCTCGCCTGACGGCCCGCACTAATAACATTGCATCTTCTGTCGCCGCTCGCAGCAACAGTACCAACTCCCACGTCAAGGCTCGCAGCTTGAATATCAGTGACCGTGCTGTTCTTTACCTTCGAGATGCCCTAAACTCCACCCGCGTTCATGACAGCAATGCTGTGGTGAAGAGGAGCTCGAATGGTACATCGCTTGAGGCTTAAAATTGATGCAAATATGCGAAACATGCCTGGATATGTGCGGACAGATTGCGTCTCTTGGCCAAAATGATTGGCCACTTTATCGCTTATAAGATAAGCGAAATGAACAATGATATGACAGGTACGATATGAAAAGACTGATGAACATGACGGATGATCACTGGCACGCTTTCCTTCTCATTCTCTGGTTTCGTTATGATGATTGAACATGATATTCGATGTGATGATGGTACATTATACATATGCATATGGCGTTTTGTCTGTCTTTCCTTTGGCGTGTTTTTTTTTTTCGGTAGGGTTTACTCTTTTTTTTACCCCGGTTGCCAGATTGGCTCTTTATATAGATTAGATGGCTTGAACTTCTCAAGGAGTATATAGAATGTGGAAAAATCCAATGCATATACTATTCATTTACTTGATCAAGGCTGTACGAATACTTGACCACGCTAAGCCCGAACGGGCGTCCGCGGTACAGGTACTCCGTACACAGTACGGTACCTTACGTCAGTTGGTACATTAGCTTCCTTACATAAGACGACAAGCAGCGACCCCATCGAATGTGATCGCATGTCAACCCACTGCGCCTCTTCTTCTGCTGTTGTTAATTAATCTTTCCTCCCTCCCTCCCTCCCTCCTGTCTATGGACCAGGAGATTCCTGATCTCTCTTCCTTTGAGTGCTCTTACCATCGGCTCCCCTTGCCATTGAAGCACTTCTACCTCCGCCTGCTATTTTGACAGGGTGTTGACCCCCGATACTCAGCCCCCCGACTCTCCCCTCTACTCTCCCACCATATCCGTCACAATGGCCACCCCGATAACCCCCTCCGAAGACCAAAGCCGTCTCCTCGAGGAGGCGTTGGGAGTGGTGCGGCAACAGTCACAAATGATGCGAAAATGCCTAGAGACCCCGGGAAAATTAATGGATGCGCTCAAATGCGGGTGAGCTCAACCTCCCGGTCCACCCCCCCAAGGCAGCAGTGGAACCAATTGGTGTAGAGTCTAACATGTTGTGTCAATTGGTCCAGGTCGACCTTAGTCTCCGAACTACGGACGCCCAGCTTAGGCCCGAAGCAATACTACGAACTATACATGGCTGTGTTCGATGCGCTGCGACATCTCTCCGTTTACCTGAAAGAGAACCATCCCGTCAACCACTTGGCCGACCTGTATGAACTGGTCCAGTATGCCGGCAACATCATCCCACGACTATATCTGATGATCACTGTCGGCACTGTATACATGTCTGTGGAGGATGCCCCGATCAAAGAGATTATGAAGGACATGATGGAGATGAGCCGAGGTGTACAGCATCCTATCCGAGGACTTTTCTTGAGATACTATCTCTCCGGACAGGCGAGGGATTATCTCCCCACCGGATCTGGGGACGGTCCCGAGGGTAACATGCAAGACTCGATCAATTTCGTCCTGACCAACTTCGTGGAGATGAACAAGCTGTGGGTGCGACTTCAGCATCAGGGCCCCTCTCGAGAACGGGAAAAGAGAATGCAGGAGCGTAGGGAGTTGGAGCTTCTGGTTGGAAGCAACGTTGTCCGACTTAGCCAGTTGGTTGATCTGGAGGGTTACAAGTCTGGTATCCTGCAGGCTTTGCTCGAGCAAGTTGTCCAATGCCGGGATGTGTTGGCGCAAGAATATTTACTGGAAGGTAAGGGGATACTCACCATTACATGATGGGCCGGATTACTAAGTCAATACTGTAGTGATCACAAAGGTCTTCCCGGATGAGTTCCATCTTCATACACTCGACCTGCTGCTCTCGGCAATTGCCCGACTTAACCCACATGTGGACCTGAAGAAGATCGTGATTGGTCTTATGGACCGCCTGTCTTCCTATGCGGCACGCGAGACCGAATTGTCGGCTGATCCAGAATCTAGAAAGCAAAGTGAAGAAGAAGCGGTGATTAAACTCCTCGAAAACCTCAAAGTCGCAGAGGAGTCCAAGAAGGAAGCACCCGCCGATGCCGATGTCGATGCAAACGCTGCTCAGGAGAACGGTGTTGAGCAGACCTCAAAGGAGTCAGATGACGCAACTGCAAAAGAAGCAGAGGTAGAACCCAGCGCTAGCACAAACGGCGACAAAGATGAAAAGGCTGGAACTCCGACAGACGTCAAGCTTTACGATGTATTCTACGGGCAGGTGGTCAACCTTATCAAATCGCGTGGTCTCCCCATCCAAGATACTATGGCGCTGCTGGTTTCGCTCGTTAATCTTGCGCTGAACACGTACCCCAACCAACTAGAATACGTCGACCAGATTCTCGATTTCGCTACTCGCGAGACTGCGGAGTATGCTGACCACGCAGATTTGCACTCTGCTCCAACACAGCAGAACCTTTTACATCTTCTCCTTGCTCCTCTGCGCTCATACGTCTCGATCTTCACTGCATTGGCTCTGCCCCACTATCTTCCTCTCTTGACAGCGCAGTCCTATACTACGCGGCGGTCTGTGGCGGGTGAGATCGCCCGTAGCCTTCTGAAGAATCGGACGCTTATCGCCACTACGGAGAACTTGGACCGTGTATTACAAGCGTTGAGGGTCTTGATCAAGGAAGGCACCCAGCAAGCTATGGGACTTGGTTTACAAGCCCAGCGCCGAGGTGAGACGGATGAGACTATTGAGGAACAAGGGTGGCTTGGGCGGTTAATCCACTTGATCCAGGCTCCAGAAAATGATACCCAGTTGAAGGTAAAACGGCTGAACCTAGATCGCACTTTTTCCCTTTGCCATGGCTAACTTGTTGATAGCTACTTCAAGCAACTCGCAAAGCCTACGCCGATGGTAACGAGCGTATCCGCTACACGACCCCAGCCCTCATCACTGCTTCGATACGGCTGGCGCGTAAGCTGAAGTCCCGCGAGCATTATGATGACAACTGGCAGTCGCAGTCGTCGGCGCTCTACCGCTTCATGCACCAATGTGTCAACAACCTCTATCAACGTGTGAACCCCGGATGTGCTGATCTGGCATTACGTCTATTCGTAATGTGCGGTGAGGTGGCCGACCAGACAGGGTTCGAGGAATTTAGTTACGAGTTCTTTGCGCAAGCCTTTACCATCTATGAGGATTCCATTAGCGATTCCCGTGCTCAGTTCCAGGCGGTCTGCATTATTGCTGGCGCTCTTCATGGGTCCCGGGGATTCTCCAAGGAGAATTACGACACGCTCATTACTAAGGCCGCCCTGCACGGTAGCAAGTTGCTTAAGAAACCCGATCAATGCCGAGCGGTGTACCTGGCCAGCCACCTCTGGTGGGTTGTCGAAAACCCACAGCGAAACGATGACGATCCTAAGAACGTATGTTTTCGCCCCGATTAACAATTTCAAGGACAACCCAATTTTTTATTCAACAAAATGCTAACTGGTCAACAGCTCTACCGCGACGGTAAGCGCGTTCTTGAATGTCTCCAACGTGCTCTCCGCGTTGCTGACGCCTGCATGGACACCGCCGTGTCCGTCGAACTCTTCGTCGAGATCCTAAACCGCTACGTCTACTACTTCGACCAACAGAACGAAACCGTAACCACCAAATATCTCAACGGCCTTATCGAGCTCATCCACTCTAACCTGCAAACGGACGAAAACGAGCCAAACCCCAGCTTGGAGGGTCCCAAACGCCACTTCCAGCGCACCTTGGATTACATTCGGTCAAGAGAGTATGAAGGTGTTGTGACGGAGGCTAAGCAGTGAGAATGATTGTATGACATGATGCGTGTGTACTTGTTTCTTCTCTATCTTTATTCCATTTGAGTTTCCTTTCCCCGATGAAATACCTGTCCCGCCTGTTGTCCGTGTCTCGTCTCTCTCGTCTCTCCTAGCATGCAAAACCTGTAAGATTCCCTTCTTTCTCTCTTTTAATCCACAACCCCGTCTTATTGTGATACGATCATTTAGGTGTATTATCATCTGTTGTCCTTCGTCAGACTATCATACCCAATATTCACTTTTTATTATTGTCAATATAGAATTTGACCAGTTAAGCAAGAAAAATTCGACCAATGAGTGAGAGAAAGGGCTAATATTCCACGTGATCACAGTAGTTTACTTTGTAACTTGGTAAAGCTCCTTTCGATGCAGATATCTCCTTACAGCAGTAGCCTGGATCAGTAGTCTACTAGTAATTATGACGAGAACAAGCATGGTGAGATCAAATCGATCGTGCAATTGTTTGACACGGAGGGACGTTTGCTCCATGGGAATCTCTGCAATAAGCCATACAAGACATGATAATGCCTGTGCGCGAGGATTAACTCGAACAGGTTAAAAAAAAACACACAAGAAGATATGATAGGACGAAGAAGAGAAGAAAAAGAAAGCGAGAACCATCAAGTGGGAAACCGTATGATAAAGACGTGAAACACATGACATGATGACGCTTGGACAGAGGGGGGGGCATTTCAGCGATCAATCATTCCCAAACCGCAAGTAGTAAAAAAGTAAAAAACAAAAAAAAAAAACAAAGATTCCCCATTTCCAGTGGTAGATAGAATTGAATGCTGTGTGATAAAGCCCCGGTAACGCCTAGAACCCCGTGGGAGGAGAAGAAAATTGTCGTAGCACTGATGGTGTACTGCCGATGCCGCCGAATGCCGGTATGCTACTGCTTGGAACAGGACTGCCGATTTCACCGGGCACAATGCTGCCTCTGTGGCCTGAGGCTGCACTGTTGGTATCTGACTCGAACTTGACATACTCGCCGGTCTCATCGCTCTTGATTAAGAATGAGCCACCGCCGTTTTGTGTGTTGCCTTCCGTGTCGCAGATGTCGAGCATCTCTTTGAGCGAGATGGAGGGCTCGTTTGGAGGCCGGAGCTGGTCAACCTGGCGAAGAACATGGTTCACGTCATGATAACCAGCCGCGCCCTTGGAGGGACTCATGGTGGTTAGTTGCTTGCAGGCTTGGATCACCAATAGTCGGATAGCAACAGGTCGCGACGTGTGCGCACGATGATGACCTCCGGACCCAAACGCGTTGTTCGACCAACCGCCCCCTGAGGTTACCGTTAGCAGTGAAACATAAAAAGATCGCTGGCCTCTGTTACTGACCGTGAACAGTTCCCCAAGTCGAGGCGCCGGGGAAAGCAGAAGCCCCAAAGGGGAGTTGTGCTCCCCACGTGCTGCCGCCTACACCAGGATTGACAGGGAAATTGGTGTGTTTCGGTGCTGTGGAAGTGTTAGTGCTTTCTGCTATTGAGTCCATGGTGGGCTAATACTTCGACGGTTAGACTTACCACTAAGAGGATCTGGGAACAACGAGGGTGCTGCAAAGCTGGCTCGTGTCGGTCCTGGTAGAGACCCCGGTACTGTTGCACCAGGGAGTGACTGTGACAAGTTCGACGTAAAAGGAATATCAGTATCATCAAGAAGGGCACTGCTACCCAGCTGGGCACTCAAACTGTCCATATGCCGCTGCATAGTGTGGTTGGTTTCACCCTGTTCCTGCTGAGTACTAGACGGACGCTTGATGAGGCTCGGTCGGGAGATAGAGAACGGTTGGGCATGACTATCCAGGGGAGACCTTTCAAATGAGCCTGAGGGTTGTCGGGTATGTCCGTGTGCTAAGCCGCCTGGCTGGGTAGAGAATGGCCCTGATATCGGCTGTTGAGAATGGAATGGGAGACCGTGGCCTGGATCAAGCGGGAACCCTCGTCCAGGGGGTATCGGACGGGCTCCGTTTATACCTGGGGGAGGCACAGGGATTCCATTAGGTGCAGTAAAACCTCGCAGTTGACTCATGAGAGGCGTAGAATGCGGTGGATACGTAGGCAGTTCATGACCAATTGGCGGTCGAGAGACAATCCCAGCCAAACCAGGGGGATTCGGCGGTAGCCCATTCGAGAATCCGGGCGGAAAAGATCTCCCTAGCGATCCAAGTGGCGACAGTGGTGTTGAGGGTTGGGGATGATGAAGCATGGGTTGCTGAGCGTGACCTTGTTTGGAGGTTACACTCGAGGCCCCGGACGACTGGGTTGGCGCCATCGACCGTGGAGAGATAGAAACTTGCGATGGTTCGGTGCTGGCCGGTTGAGACCGCGGAGAAGATGTGTGGGAGTCTTGCTGGGATGGCTGACGGGGCTTGATAGGAGTAGGCGCCTTGGGTACAACTGGTGTAGCAGCTTGATAGTGCGGAGATTGGAGGTGACTGGGAAGACCTGGATAGTGCATATTCGATGATATAGGTACCGAACCTTGTTGCGATGAACGCTTATGCTCTTGAGGTTCTTGCCCGGCCTTCCTTGCTTGCTCCTCACGAGCCTTGCGCTCACGCTCCTCTTTCACCTTCTTTTCTCTCGACTCACGTTCCTCCCGCTCCTTTCTCCGGGCCTCTTCACGCCGTTTCTTCTCTTGCTCCTTCTGCTCCCGTTGCTTTCGTTCCGCATCCGCTTGTCGTTCTCTTTCTTCGCGCAGCCGCCGTTGTTTATCTGCTTCTTTTCGCGCACGCTCCTCCTCCTGGGCCTTCCGCTCGGCTTCTCGCTTCTTCCGTTGCTCTTCTCGCTTCTTTCTCTGTTCCTCTAACTTCTTCTCATGCTCAGCTTTGGCTGCGGCTTCCTCTGCGGCCTTCTCTGCTTCCCGTCGTGCCTTTTCCTCGTCTTTGGCTTGTTTCTGGAGACGTTTCTTCTCTTTCCTCTTCTCCGCTTCTCGGGCTTTCTTGGCATTTCGCTGTTCGTTGCGGGTCTGCTCCTCCATGAGCTCTTCTATCAGCTTTTGCTGACGTTGCTCAGCAACCTTCTCTCGGTAGGCAGTTAATACGCGCTGTTCGAACATTCGAGCTGCAAAAATCTGGAACATTCGCCGGCCTTCCTCCATCCGTTGCTCCTCCGTCATAGCATCCTGGGAACAATGTGTCAGCCTGCACTGCAACACGTTGTCGGGGAAATAGTTGACTCCAGGACAGACCATCTCGTCCTCCTCATAGTCTTCTTCCTCTTGACTATCGTAGTCGTCGTCCTCTTCGTCATCATAATCCTCGTCGTCATAAGGACCATGATTATGACCGCTATGGAGGGACTGATGTGCTGCGGCTATTCCGTACTGCGTATCTTCCTCTCGTTGCATTCGACGTTCGGCTAGTTGCTCCATCATATCGATAAAGTGCTTCCCATCATTTTTTAAGAGATCGTCTGCAACCGTGAGAATCCCGTCTACGTCAACATAAAAGTGAATGAAATCAGCCCGCATGCTCTAGAAAAAAAAAAAAAAAAAAAAAAGAAAAGAAAGACGAATCGGCGTCGATTTTGTCTTACCTTTGACAGTTAAACTGTTCCCAAAGGCAAAGAAATCTGCGCGAGCTGCACGCGTTTCTTCGTCTTCGAAATCATCATCACTGTACGGTTCATCGTCCTCATCATCCTCATCGTAGTCTTCTTCCAAATCTTCATCATCTTCAGGCAATTCGTGAATGCGACCTCGTGAGGGGTGATATTGACCATGTGTCCGAGTATGTTGTCCGGGCGATCGCAACGGTGGTTGATAGAGTCGGGGTGGGGGGACAATCGGTGCGCCTTTCTCGAAAGATCCTTGATTATTGTTGGCGTATTGTTCCAGCTCTTCATAGTAGGCATCGTACAGCACCTCAAGCTCTTCTTCGATCGCCGTTCTCTTCCTTCCACATACGGTGCAGCTGCACGAGTGTTTCTGCTGCTCCTTCATCTTCCTTAATACCGCATCCTTTTCCACTTTGACCAGCTGCCTTCGTTCCTCCTCGCCTAACTCGAGCCAGAATGTTTTGATATTCTCGCGTTCTTCTTGCGTGGAGGTATTCCATATGCTGCGATCTTTGGGCGGTTTGACCATCGTGCGCGGGCCCAGATGCGGCGGGAGAGGCGGCGGAAGAGGGTGCGTCATGCAGACGGAGGGGGTGGATTGTGGAGTGGAGCTTTCATCACCAAGAGTTTGCGAGTTGGCACGGTTTTTCTTTCCTTTCTTCTTTTTCGATTTTCGACTCGTCGATTTGTGATCATCGGTGCCATTCGTGTCCGGCTGGAAATCTTGATGCGCGCTGCAAGCGTCTAGTTCATCATCGTGATATGCGTCTCCATTCGCAATGTGGTCGATCTCCGGTTCATCGGATATGTGACTTCCTGGCCCAGCGGGACCGAGACCGTTTCGGTCTGCGGCGTCCGGGAGTACGACTCCGTTTTCTACCTGGCGCTCTGCGGCCAAACGAGCGGCCTGCTTCTGGCGGCGTTTCTGTTTCTTGCGGTTCACGGTCATAGGCTTCGTATCTATCAACGATGGGGGAAGGTTTTCATTCGGAATGTGAGTGTCGCCATTGGTGGGGCGTGGAAGTGCACTCAACATATGATCTGACATTGTGGAGCTAGGAGGAGATCGGGGGGGACGCGGAGGAGCCATGGGATCATATGTTTCCTTTTGTAGGTCTAGACAGATGGCGTAGGATCTTCTAGCTTTCTTCCAGCCCAGCCACCATGCTAAAACGTTGCGCGAACTGGTCAGAGGAAGGACGGCTTATATAATCGTCAATGATCACTCAAAAGCTCACCAGCAATCTCTCTCTAACGAGTCCGATCTGCTTATTTCCGGCGGGGGAACAAAAGGGGACAATCAAACTCCCAGTCCGAGTGATTCTGGTGGAAGTAAACGAGTGGCGGGTGGAGAGCAAAGGTTCGTCAAGGTCAGACGCCAGGCCGACAAAACGGGGAATGAGGGCGGAGAGGGGTGGAAAGGACCCGAGCCGCACAGCGAGGGGGCCCAGGCGTCAAGGGCGAACGGAGGGGGGAGGCCAATGTGGCCGGAGAAACTTAGGGTATCAAGAAGGGGGACGGACAAGTCCTACGCTGGTCGTCGGCGAACAAGCGCAACCAAAGCGGGATAGTGAAATTGGTTGAAGATGATGGGCGTAGATTTGGACGGTGGATCTTGACGCCGGACTTTGGGCTCTGGATGGTTGCCGTGCCGCTGGCCGCAAGAGGATAGCCGCCGCAAGCGAGATTGATGGCCTGAGAACTCAGGCACTCATGCCAGACCATTATCAGGATCCCATGTGGTCATTCTGCCGGGCGGTAGGTAAATAGCTGCACATCATGTGATCTTCACGCTCATCAGCGTCATCAACACCCATTTGGATTCTTATTGAGTACTATTAGTACTACCCATACGGTTCCTTTTTTTTTTTTTTCTTTTCTTTTCTATTGGTTCACAATCATTAGCTAATATTCAATAATATCGGAATTTTAGAATATACAACGAAAAAAATACTGACCGACATGGGTTATAGCCCTATAACCCATGTCTAGATAGTACCTTCTTTTTTATTTTTATTTTGATCTTGATTTTATTTTATTTTATTGAAATTAAATTTTGTTTGAACGTTACAACTCGGTGGGGAAGTTAGTTCCTGATCCAAATTATTAAGTTCAGCGATATGCCGTCGACCATTATAGAAAAACCCACGGCTGATCCTGAACATAAATGAAGTATATGACGGAAGAAGATGAGGATGGATGATGAAGATGAAGCTCCCTCACACGGATATCAAGAGGTTTCGGCAACTCCGGGGAAAAAGAAAGACAACATCCCTTCGGTCTATTATTAACCTTGGATCCGAAGCCCCCCCCCTCCTCCTCCTATCGGCTGTCGCATTGCATTCCTCCACTGAAAGGGAATAGTGACAGCGACTATACGGTAATTATGAACGTCTAGCCGGTCGATGTCTGAGACAAACCTCTAACCTTAGTAACAAGTGGATTGACCTTGGCTTTGCCCTTTCAGCTGTGACATCCACCGGCCGATCTCATCCTTTGCGTTGATTATGGAACGATGGAACGATGGACGATGGACGATGGACGAATAGCTATTAATATCAGTGACCGGTTCTAAACTTCTTCTCTTCCATGGTCCTCTTCTATTTAAACATTGACTGATGTGACCTTCGAATCCTTGTGGAAAGGCAGTGAAAGTGTGTGTATATGTATTGTTTTGTTTTGTTTTTTGAACCAAACGTTTCCCCTACTTCTTTCAATCCATTGATTTTTTTTTTATTATTATTATTATTCTTTATTCTTTTGGCCTGACTTGGTACCATTACCCGTAAGTAAAAGAAAACGGAAGCAAAGAGGACCCGGTTGGAACCAATCATAAAACTCAAGTGGCCCCCTGTCAAGTCCCGTGTAAGTGTAATTAAAGCGGATCTTCCCATTCATTACCCATACTTCCGTACAATTGGATTGAATTTCTTGACAGAACCAGACCACATCCTTTCTTTCCTTTCAACTTTCCTCTCCCCCCCCCCCCCCCCCCCCCCCCCCTTTTTCTTCCTTCCACCCAAAGTCTGGCCGATCAATCTAATTGAACCTGTTAGTCTCCTCAGCCTCACCTCGACCGCCTTCCAGAACCACCGGCTACTGGTCTTTTTTTCCTCCCCAAAAGCCCATCATCTTCAATCATCATCTCAGTTACTACTTAACTAGTTACCTTGTTCGGGGGAGGGGATTCCGCAACAATTTATTGTCCCCCCTCTTCTTTTAGGCTGCTGTCAAAAAAAAAAAAAAAACATCACCCGTCCAAGCCCTTCCGTCTACAGTGATTTACTACAGCTGGTCCGGTACCTGAAAGTCCAAAGCTCCGACCAGGGCATATCAGCGCCCACCCTCCACTCAGGTCGCGTTCCTTATCCCCCTTCGTTCAGCGCCCCGTGTTATCTTGACGAAGGGATTCCGAAGTGTCAGCCCACGTAGAAAATGGCCCAACAACAAAATGACAATGTGATGCGAAGGTATGTGCGACAATGCCTCCACAAGCGGAATGGACCTTGACGTCCGACTATTCATTGCTTCACTTTGCTTCACTTTTTTCTTTTCTTTTTTTTTTTAAAAAAAAAAGTTGAATTCTCCTCGTTCCATGCGCTCTCAAGACGGTCACTTCTGTTGCGTCCCTTTCGTGGCTCGGAAGTCGAAAGTGGAGCTCGTGTTCGATTTTGCTTATGATGCTAATATGAGAATTACCGTAGGAAGTTGGTGATTATCGGAGATGGTGCCTGTGGGAAAACTAGTTTGCTGAGTGTCTTCACCCTCGGTTATTTCCCGACTGTAAGTACTGCCTGGATTACGCCGAGTTCGATAAGAATGCATAAGACACAAGCTAACTGTTGGGTTCTGTTGACAGCATTATGTCCGTAACCCTGTGCCCTCTCAATTATGGTTGCTGCCTAGTGCATGGTCTGACTGTCGCGCGTGTTGATCCAGGTCCCCACGGTTTTCGAAAATTATGTGACGGATTGCAGAGTTGATGGCCGGTCGGTACAATTAGCATTATGGGATACAGCTGGCCAAGAAGACTATGAACGGTTGCGTCCGCTAGCATATTCCAAAGCGCATGTGATTCTGATCGGGTTCTCGGTGGATACTCCGGATTCCTTGGAGAACGTCAAGCACAAGGTGGGTGCCTCACTTTCCCCGCCACTTGTCGGGTCAGACTCACCTAAATCAATCGTAGTGGATCGAGGAGGCCAATGAGCGGTGCCCAGGTGTGCCGATAATTCTAGTTGGCTTGAAGAAAGATCTCCGTGATGACCCTCTCGCGATTGAGGAGATGAGAAAGAAGTCCCTTAAATTCGTCACGTCGAAGGAAGGGAGTGATATTTCGACCCAAATCGGAGCCAGAAAGTACCTGGAATGCTCCTCCTTGACCGGGGAGGGGGTGGACGACGTCTTCGAGGCCGCTACTCGTGCCGCTCTTCTCACATTCGATAAGCGTAAAAGCTCATGCTGCATCGTGCTATGATGGATGACCCATGACTTGTGCTATATATGTCGACTAATGAGGTTCGGCTCAATGGTCTGCCAGTAGCGACGGGAATAATCATGCCGACCTGGACATTATCAGTATGTCTAACGGACTCCATCTGGCCCACGCGTTCCGTCGAGTTTCTTTAGATTGGATTACCAAACGGGAGGAGGGTAAAATCATCGGTGAATGTTGATCGACATCTTTTGCATTACCGGCGTTTGGGTGGCCTTTTTTTACTCTTTCCTGATTTGACACAACACCTTCTGTTTTGCGTCCGTCGCATATAACTCATCTTTTATATGGATCTTTTCTTTTCTTTTCTTCTCAAGACACGACGCATGTTGATTTGTTTCCGGAGTACATCCTTTGGTGACTTTCCTTTATACCCGAGTGCACTCCGACGTCCCTCCTTTGGTATGATACCTAGCCTTTTGGCGCATGTTTTCCGCTTCGTTATGAATGCTGTCTCTCCTTTCGTTATCTTCTCTTCTACACTATGTCTTCTCACTGTCTGTCTAGCTCATTCTCTATCTTTAGCGATTGATATTTCCTGCTTTACCGTCAGCCATGTTGATACTACCAATAGCTGCCAACCTGCAATATATGTGTTACACAACTCTCGACTCTTAAGCTACCTCCCTACCCAGCTCATGCGCTAGATACCAATCGATAATTGACCGGCGATTGCCAAGCGTCTCTATACAACAAATGTGTAATGTCAAAGAAATCACAGATATTGAACAATGTTATGGTACAGTACATGCCAACAAGAATATCTTCATCCCCCCGCAATAGATAGAATAAACAAGAGATATCAAAGCCCAGCATAGATCTCCTTCCCTCTGGGATAATAAACGAACACTGACCCCTTCCAAGTTCATTTCTTCTCCATCCTCTTCCATTCATGGTTCCAGCCCTCCTGACTCGGCGCTTCAGTCTGCAACCGTCCATACTCAATCGGGAACAGATCCCTAAACACACCGCGCTTGTTCATCGACTTCCGGAACAGCTTGCCTCCATCTCCAGCTCCAGTCCGGAGCTCCTCACACGCCGCATTCATCGCCTGCCACTGGCGCTGAAGCTCCAGCTGCTCGGAGCGGCGTTGCTGCGCCTGGAACAGTTGCCAGGCACGGTGGATGGTCCAATGGCGGAGATAACGAGTACGAGAGAAACGAAGGGGACGAGGCGTCTTGGGGTGGTGAAGGAAATAACGGATCATAGCTACAATGACCTAGTTAGAACTTTTTTACTTCTCCTTTGCGAGTAATCCCAATATCATAACACAACAAAACAACTTCCACCATCTCCAATTGAAGGAGACCAATGATAGAGATATACATACTAACTCGACGATCTCCACGAGGGCCATTACCCTTCCTCTTGAGCAAGGCGTTGGTAGTCGAGAATGATCTGGCGGCCGGGGCCTGGACGGCGGAGGTGACGGGGCCGCTGGTCGATTTCTTCAGCAGGGTCTCATTGCACATGCGGATCACGGACGGCCGTGTTGATGTCTGGGAGATGGGGATCTTGAAAACGTTCGCCAGAGAGGCGAGAACGGGCGAGAGGGACCGCATGGCGTGGGGGGGGTTTGGGGGGGAACGGAGGTGGTGACGGAGGAGGAATCGATGGACTCTGGAGAGCCTTTTCGGGGAAATGCTGTCGGAGCGGAAACTTTGGGCTTAGCCGCGCGCTTATTTTTGGGACGTTGGCTTTTTTTTTCTTGGCGCTGGTTTTGTAAGTATATGTATAGGATTGTTTCTTGATTTTGTTTTATTTATTTATTTGATGAATTGTCAGTCGTAGAGGATGTGAGAGTTACATAGTTTGCTAAAACTGCTGATAATAACCTCCTAAGCTTCAATCAAGCCCAGTCGGACTGCTGGTTGCGGCAGATATGTACATTATAGATCTCTATCGAGAAACTCGAAAATGGACCAGAGATTGAGAATACCAATATTAATCTCAGCTGTACCCTCCTCAAACCTGTTCAACCACCCTATGTTATGATCGAACAAGATATTCAGGTACTGTCGGTCATTGTCCGGGTATTCCGGCCTCGGAGTCCTCGTAGGAAATATATTCACTCTGAAGGTAAACCTGTGGCGAGCAAAGAAGTCATTTATGGCCCTCGCTGTCTCCACCTGTCGATGGATCCACCACTGGGGATGCATGGACAGAAGCCGCTGTATAAGTTCATGAATCTCTCTCCTCCAGTATTCAGGGTATTGGATAAGTCTCGGGATGATCTCCGAACCTCTGATTGTGCCCAGATGAACCCCTTCCAGCTCACTATGAGAGGTCGCTGCTAGGGGGTTGGCTGGAACTTCGGACGGCGTGGATATCCTCGACAGGTCTCGTGCATATGACCTAGGGCTACCGAAGTCGGACAACAGATCTCGCACGGCATATGCTTGGCCAATGTGGCTTACGGGGGCAACAGAAGTTCTCTGGCATAAGTTGCTGCTGCTGCGGCGGCGTACCCCTGCCAATCTTTGTTCTTGTGGGAGTCGGCATAGTCGCAAATTCCGCGAATGACGAGGCATGGGAAGTTATTCATGAATCCTGCCGCTTCTGTTTCGACGCAATATACATCTAGTTCCTCCCCTAGCTTATCGCGTAGTAGACTGTCTTTTACAACCTGATTGGCAGATGCAATGAGTCCGTAGTGAACAGCAGGCTCATTGGAGCTCCGTGAAGGGCGGGGTACAATCTTTGTTGCATCACAGCTGTGACAACGGGTGGGTTTAGTATCAATATTGACATGGGTGTAATCCGCTCGGTACAAACAGTCCTCTTCATCTGGACGAGCAAAAGTGGTGGCCTTCTGTGGAAGTCTCTGCTTGATTTCGGCCAGAAAATCGATGAACCGTGGTCGGTGGATGATTGAGCATGCCGATGTGTTCGATGCCGGCCCTACTCAGCACTTTGCCATAAATAGTCGTACTGTATCACGCCTCCGTGGGTGTTAGTGGGCTTGCTGACCACAATATCCCCCAGACGAATGTCGACATTCTTGTTCGGGACACCTCTACTAATTCCAACTACCAGGCCAAAGCGAATGGAGCGGAAGCTGGAGAGCAACTGCATGGCGACTGTGGTGGCGGATGCAATGCCATACTCGCCACTGGGCAGGCATGCAATCACTATATTATACTTCCCAATACTGCCTAGAGTATAGGTATTATAACTATATTGCTGCACAGGCAGATCTTTGTGGACTCTATCCAGGAGGGTCTAGGCTGCGGTTAGAGCAGTAAGGTATAAATTCAACAGACTTTGTAATTATTATAGAAGAGGAATTTTATGGCTGTTATAGGATACTGTGTATTAATAGGGATACAAAATATATCCCGAATACTAGGTATATAAGAGAAAAAATAGTCAACTGTATATAGGACAGTAGAGTTATATAAGACTAATACTAATCTTAGCCTTGCTTATAGAATACCTATACACCGCCTATATAATACCTACAGCACAGTATTTACAAACTGTTGTTGTCCTCTGTATTTAGGGGGCCGGGGAACGACCGAACTATCTAACCTAACCGGTCAACGGGGCGGGCCACCTCAGATAGTGGTGTTAAGTGGACAATAGGGTATAGAACAATCTAAAAGGGAAACAAACAGGCCACAGCATGGCGGGGACAAGGCACAGGGGGATAGAAAACTGTACAACCTGGAAGACATGGCCGGGATAGACAGGGCTATACTTTATCAGACAAGATAGGCATACTGTTTGCAGCCATAGAAAGGCTCACGCAGAATAACGGACTCCAAGACCTGCCTTAATATGTCTCCTGGCTCCTTCGGATAGAAAAAGGTTCCCGGGCGTGCATATAAAGGTGGGAATAACTATATTATTACACCGTAGGAGCGTTTAAATGTATAATTTGCTCCCTACTTTCTTCCTTCGCCTTGGAGCCGGACTGGGTGCAGACTGATTTATCCCCGGGGAGTGAGTGAGAATGCTGTTCACCCTGCCATACCAATTCAACGTATTTATATTGTTAGTACATTTCGAAGATATACAGCTTCTCAAGCTATATCCTTATGTATATCTCATTCATGAATTCATGGCTCGACCTTGGCAAACTTAGACTAGAGTAAGTTGTAACGTCACCGCAAACCAAACTCAACCCTAGATATACGATAAACGTCAAATGCCGCAGACAAATCTACTGGATGTTTGCCTCTTCATCATAAAACTATGCAGTTATAAAATTCGTCCAATGCGATTATTATTTTTTTTCTCGCCCGAGGAACTCCGGTAATAGCCCACTATACTCCGAGTAGGGATATGTGTAGGCCCTATAATAATAATATGTATATATATAAAAAAAAAAAGGATAATAGGCGAATAGTTGCAATCTAAACAAAAACGTTGCATGCTCGAAGAACCCAGCTCGTACAAATGCTATGCCAAATTCTCGGATTTAGGGATATCACCTGATGAAACGAATAATAAAACGGATAGGAAGGTCATGCGACGATAAAGAAGAAACAAAAGAACTTCATCCTGTTGGTGTTGTAACAAGACAGACCAGCAATGCATGCAGGTTAGAAAGGTATGTCCTGAGAAGAATAGCGAGGCGTAGCCGTTCCTTGAGGGAGCAAGGCGGCAGGTAAAGTGCGACCAGGAGATTTTGACCGTTGCGCAGTCTTGCTTGAACCAATCGCTAGTGAAGACGGTATATACGAGGCTCGAGAAGTCTGACTGGAAGACGGAGATTCGTCCCGGGGAAGAAGCGATAGCCCTTGAGGACTACTGGACGAAGGGTTCTTGTCTGTGTCGGACCCTGCACTCGACGGCGGAGTGGGTTCTATGTTAGATTGGATACTCTGAGGTCGGCTGGTACTTTTCGGAACGTAGGGCTGATGTTGGATCTGGAGGGCTTGGTTCAGCTGCTCGTCTGTCCATCCGCGGCTGATGTGCACTTCATAGTGACCATGTTTCTGGCCCAGAATGGATGTCCGACACCACAAATCGGCATCCTCTGACTTTGCGAAGCCAATGACAAGCCCCTTGCTACTATCGCGCAGGTAGACCATGGATGGAGCTAGCGGGAGGTAAACGGCATTGGGCTCATTGGCGAAGATGCGGGATTCGCGATTGCGGTTTTGGTAGGAGGCTGCTTGATTGGGCGAATTGAAGCTGAGCTTGAGCTCTTGCTTCTGGAAGTAGAAGAAGACATCTAGGACAGGCTGTGAATTAGACATCATGAGATTCAGATGAACGTTGGAAAGGGTCAATAATCCACAATGAGCTTTTTCAGCAGGGTGGGAAGTTGAAACAGGATTTTAAGGAGCTGGTATGGTTTAAAAAGCCACGCTCAGCTCAGCCCCTTCGCTATAAACAGTTTCCTTTAGCGGCTCCACTTATAGGGCACCCGAGTCTCACTTGGGCACACGGATTACTACCTGGGGGCGGATTGCAATCGTCTATCCGGTCAATCAAAACGCTTAACGTGATGATGGTTTAGGGCTTGGCAATCCATTGATAGATTTAAATAGCAGCACAGCCTCGTTGTTCCACTCTCCCAACTGAAGAGAGATTCAGCTGGAAATATTTACCAAGTAACGAATAGATAATAGATAAAACACAATGGACCAAAGTTCGAACTTAAAACTCTGCTTTTCTTGGAAGATTCAGGTACTAATGGTTGAGTCATCAGATGTGAGGAATTTGAGTGAACTGCTCTACAGGGCCTGTATTCCAAAGACAGTGCACGTTAAACGCTTCAAACTGTCAAAGCCAAGATAGTAATTACAAAATAAGGTACAATTCAAGTGACAACGGTCGTGGCCCATCACATTTGATCCACAGTGTCTGGCGACGGTGCAGACGAAGGTTCCGAGATTTGCGAGGCACGCCGCCGCTCGAGGCATTCACGAAACAAACGACTCCAATACAGTGTGTCAAAAAGCCCAACAGCAAACCTCGTTCTTCTTTTCTCTTCAGCTTGAATCAGTTTAATATGACGACGTAGTGCGGCCCCAAGCATTGTCGAAGAGCTTTGCTTAACCGCAAGCACGATGTCCTGGCCGCTTGATGATCTCCAATCCGCATCAGTAGATCTCTTGTAGTTCAATATGCTCGTCAGAGCCGTCAGAAAGGTAGTTCCCCTGAGGGGGTCCGTCATAACTGATACTTCGTTGGAAAGAAGATCAAGCGCGACTCTCCTCCTTTTGATCTCGTTCACCGGTAGCTTCTCCAGCTTGTCCCCCAAGATCTGTAGAAAGGGGCCAGAACCAGGAGGAGCCAGCGTCGTATCAATCCCCGACAACAATCCATGTATCGAAAATTCGGGAGCGTAGAGGCGAACGGAGAAGGGATCCTCCAGTTCCTGCGCAATTAGCAAATCCGCATCCCGATCGGCCTGGATATACGGAACACTTACACGCAGAAGCAGTGGAAAATCGAGTTCGCTTATATAGCCTGTGGCATAGGAATCGTACATCCGCCAGGCGCGTCGAAAGCTGTTGAGATCATCCAGAGTGATCGGAGAGAGGCCGTAGGGAAGTCGATATGTACAATTCAACTCAACCAGGCCCGCCGTGGTCCTGGCAGTTGACAGTAAGCTCTTTAGCATGCCGGGCTGTGCTGGACCCAGTCGAGTTAGATTTTGATGGAATTTCCTTTGCCGGTCTTTTTTAGCTTCAAGAAGCAGCCACTCCAATTTAGTTTGCTCAACCCCAAGGCTATAAGCGATGCTTGACAACGATTGGATATCCTCATAGGTGTTGTCCACATCGTCGTACCTGTAGTGATAGACAAGTTCCAGGATGGGATCCTCATGCATCACCGAAATATTATCTGCTGCCCTATCCTTTGCTGCTGCTCTATCCTCTAGCATCTTGTGCCGAATGTATGAAGCAAGTGTCATCTTATAGGCTCGAGATTGAAACACTTCTGAGTCAAAGTCAAATGATATACTCATCCGGTCTCCATCATCGTTATCTTGTTGGTTACCGATAGTACGGCATGTATCGGTATCACGAAGCAAAACAATAGACGTAGAATCATCACGAGCACGCCCAATGATCTTCTGAGTTTCTGGAACGGCCAAAGCAGACGTCTGCTCGGATTGCGTCGGGCTTGAAGAGTTTAGTCTTCATCCTCTCAGCTTTGTAAAAGAATGTTGCCAACTTACAGCTGTACAACCTGTAATAGCAAGCTCAAAGCCTGGACTTGATCGCGGAGCATGTCCCGATACTGAGAGAGGTCGGTTTCAGTCCAAACCAGTTTGATCTTGTCAATCCATCCTTGTGTGTTGTGCTCTTTCATCACTTGAGTTGCCTGTTCCGAGAAAATCTCTAACAGTGACTTGCATCCATCAAGGGATAGCTGCAAGTCCTCGATCAATCCTTCGACCATGCATGGGTTACCTGTGCATGTATTCAGCCAGGATTGAATGTGTGTGACTGCAGCATTCACGGCGCTTATCTGGGTGCGCACTGTTTGCAAGTGAAGGCCACTGTTATTTACTTTCTGCTGTAGCGAGTGAAGGAGCCTTAGAGACTTTACTGCCAGCTCTCCTATAGCGATACAACTGGATACGAGACCAACAACTTCCATGGTGCAGACTCAATCTCCAGAAGGATGCGTATATATAAATGTGTAGATGCAGAACTCATGTTAGCAGCCGTGCGGGGTTAATTCAGTCAGTCAGTCAGTTAGTCAAGAGGAGCACAGCCTCGCTTCAGTTATCGCCCCCATCATGACAAATAAAACTGCGACTTGGACATGATGTATATTACACTAGGGTTATATCTTCGCAGGACAAATGTATATAACAAAGAATAAAACATAACCTGTCAGGAACAACTAGGGTAAACTAAGCGGAGCTACCTGAAAGATAGTACTAACTATCTACAAGTTCATCTGCGGTATGGTCAGCATCTAGAAGTTTTCAGCTCCATTTGAAACTGTCCGAGTATTACTGAAAGAAAGAAGATAAGGTGGGGTCTCTATGCCCTTTCTCCGCTAGTATTCTACAGTAGGAGATTCCCTACAGGGCGCCAAATACCGGGGCCTCTGAACAAATACCTGAAAAGGCAGGCTAAATGAGCAGCCCTAAAACAGTAGATCCGAGGAGGGCCACATGAGCGACTGAAGGAAGGTTTCCAAACTGGAAGTGCAGACTAGATATATAGGGCAAGTAAACTGAGTACCTGGGAATATACTTATTTGTCACTTGTGCGAACGCATTGAACCTATTCTAACTCGCCATATTCTCACGAATAAAAACCAGCGTCCATCCATTTGGAAGCCACAGCTAGTCTTTAATTACGGCCTACTGTGTACAGTGTCTCGTGCCTTTCTTGGTGTGCTCTGTTCAGGGGTCACCACCAGACTCCGGTCGATTTGAGTGGCCTTTTGTTGATATCGCCACCTGAGCTTCAAATAAACATGGCCAATGAAGATGCTAGGCCTCTATTTCGTCTCTTAGCTTCTCGCAGTTGAGAATCAAAAAGGCTGGCATACTATCAGTGAACTTGTGTTGTTACCAGCACTGGCATTGGTGGCCTATGTGTGCTTCACGAACAGAAAACGCCTTTTCGCGATAATCAGTCGTCTAGGGTAATCTTTCGGCTATAGTACGCCAAACCCCTTTGCAAGCTGAAAAGAAAATGCCATCTACCTCAGAAAAGGAGTCATGCAAATCAGTGGTACCTCCAAGTCACCGACAGGCAGCGTCTCCTCTGCTGGGTTCTGTGGTCGCTGGCCTGGACGAGAGATTCCCTTCAACTACTGAGATACTCCAGAACCATATGCCAATGGACAGCAATATCAAGGATCTTCATGAGACTTTTTATTCTCCCACTGGCTTCTCCAACGACGACGTGACGTATCTGGGCCGCTTTCCAGACTACGCCATGCTTAGTGGTGTTCGTTTGCCCGAGCCACAGCCCGACTTCTACATACACCTATTGCTCGACCCTAATAGACCCATCAGGTGGCCATATAATCAGACGATGGGTGAATTTATTCCTAGTATAGTGAAGCCTGTGCTCTCTCGGCTGGTCCCTCGTTTGGAGCTAGGCAAGAATATAGACGAGATTCATGGACCAGTTCCTGACTACGGGGAGAAATTGGAACCCTCTATGAATAGGTAGACAGCAGAGATGGTTTTCATTATGCTGATACCACTGACCAACATCATAGATTCTTCGCAAAGATGACCACAGATAAGCTCATCCAACGTGGATCATGGGGTATCGAGATTGATCAACCAATCCACATACCCCCTGGGAATCCAATCGCCCTTCGCCATGAAACGTAAGACCTAGATATTGCGCTGGACCGATACCACCTCCGTGTTAACTGGCAAACTCTCCGACGACTCCCGGTATCCGCTGCTGTGGTGTTCAGCTTTAAAGTGTTGTTCACTCCGGTGTCCCAATTCCAAAATGAGCCGTACATCCCTTCCCTCTTTCTAAAGAACTACAAAGAGACCAAGCCAAATTTGTTGGAGCACAAGATTATATGGCATACCGAGGCGACTATTTTCTGCCCGCACTAGAGCTCTGGGAAAGGGAACAGAAAGAGCAAGGCATCATTCCCGAAGACTGGCAACCTGCTACCTTGGATGACCACCCTCACTACTCTGGATGGAAAGAGCGTTGGGAAGCGACACAGAGGCTTTAGATAAAACACGGTATCAGTGTGGTTGCACCTTTCGGAGAGCATGATAAGAGACTAGTTTCCACATCCATTACCTGCTTTATGTCTATGGTCCGCCTTTTTCGTTGCTGTTCTTCGTTTTTGATCTTTCGGTGATTCAAAGCTCCTTACTGCATGTCAAAATCGAAGACCACCTTGACTACTACGGCCCATCGAAGCATACCATGATGTAATATAAAATCACCAATGGTCGAGGCATCTGTAGAGGCTGAAGCTTATCTCGAGGTGCTCATTTTATTGCACTAATCCGGAATAGCGCCCCTCAACCCTAATCGCCAATGCGGGGAAGACCCATTGATAACGATATCGATCATTGAAGTAACAGAACTGCCACCACTAGAGCTACAAACGCAAACTGTCGTTCACTATAGCCTTGTTGCCAGCAAAGCTTACCAGAGGCCATTTGAGTCTCACTATCCTTACCGCTCAATAATGCTTGCCTTCGATATCTCCCCTCCAGCGGCCGGAAACCAGTGCCCAAAGAAAAAGCCATGGAGAGTCAAGGGTAATATCTTCAGCCAGGCGAAAGATGCGATATACTCATACCCTCTACAGGTTGCTATAACTGCTCCCAGCGCCGTCTTAACTGTGACCGTGGCACCCCATGCCAGAAGTGCGTCAAGAAGGGGCTCCAATGTTCCGGTCTCGGGGTACGATATCGGTTCATAGATGGAGTTGCATCGAGAGGGAAGTTGGCAGGGAGGTCGATGCCTGTGTCAGATACAAAGTGGGACCTACATTATTGCTCTGTTGGTCGGGCACTGTTAATTCTTTCATTCAGTAGTTCTGGCGCATCACTCCAATCACCGGATCGCTTAACAGTACACCCAATGTCCACCAGTTGCCATAATACCAGCTCTCCGAGGGATGAGGGTCAGGGACACAGACAACCATTTCGCTTTCGAATACTAAATAACGACGTATTATCACACAAGTCGAGCAATTCCTCCTTTGGGCCTGCCCCGTCTCATGGTTTGGATCACATTGACCACCAGTCTCGGTTTCTACTCAAATACTGTCAGTCCTTTGTTCCTTGATTGATTTGTCGTGGGTAAATTCTAAGTGAAAGCAGTTTCGGAAAAGGTTGCACCAGCAATGGGACCCTTCAACACCGTCTTCAACGGCTATCGAGATCTAATTTTACCTATGTCAGAGCAAGACCATACCGTCAAAAATGCGGTTTTAGCCGCCGCCGCTTCGCATATCTCCTTAAAACATTGTGAATGGAAGCCACTAGTTTCCAGGTATCGAATGGCTGCCATTCGAGGGCTAAATCAGCGGAGTATCACAGAAGACCTGAACAAGTCGATCGATTATTCGAGTCTATCAACTATGGTCCTTCTTCTTGTAGAGCAGATGATCATAGTGGGAACAGACTTTCATATTCTCCTTCGGATGATGAAGAGCTTCATAGAATCACAGCAGTGTTCGGACATAGTCGAGACGGAACCTCTAGGAATATTTTTGATGCAGCAGATAAGAAAGTACGCACAGCCTTTCTATAACCCCTTTGAACCGTATGCTTACAGCTATACCATAGGATGTCTCTATACGCAGGACCCTTAGTAATGGGTCTTTCCGCGGCTAAAAGTCTTGAAAACATGTCCAACAAGGACCTGGATTTCTTATTTAGCTGCCTTAAGATCCACCCAGAGTATTCTTCGGTCATTTTCAAATTAGCAAATCTCATCCGTATGGCAGCTCAAATATACTTGAGCCGGGCAACCAATATGCCAAGCCAGGTCATCACAGAACTAGTCCAACAGTTCCTGGCAGACACCGCTTCTTATAACGCAACTTCACCGGGAGGTCACATTTTAATTTGGCCATTTTTTATAGTCGGGGCAGAGTGCTCGTCCACGCAGGACCAGGAGTTTATCACCATGCAGTTACAGAATCTTTGGGATTGCACGGGCTTTGGAAGCCCGCTTTATGCAATCAAGCTACTAGGAGACATATGGCAAGAAACTCCAGGGACAAATTGGACGCAGACGTTGGTGGATAAGGTGGAAGGGTTCATTATGTGATCAGGACATACTCTCGAAATCCTGTTACGCCAATAGTGCCTAATCTAAAGTCTTCGACCTCAAAGGTCATTCATATTTCAGAACAGGCTCCTTTGTTGTGTACCACGCTAAGCACATTCTCGTGACTCGAAGCCTTTCTCAAGGCCTAACTGGAAACCAAATTAGGTCAAGGGTACACCACATCTCTTAGCTTCGAAGATATGATTTTGCAGATTCTCCCCAAACCGCAGCCCGTTTATAGAAATGAAAGCCAGGCGCGTTCCCCTGCTTCAACCCATCAATTGCCTCGGCAAGGACCTCACCGAGCCCTTCTTCCTTGATTTCCGGGAGTGTATACAAAAGGGTTTTAAATGAAAAAAGTATAGCATGGCTTTGGGGCAAGCGGTGCAGAAATTGTCTCTCGACACGGAGACGGGCCTAGCGGTCTGTAAGCCCACAGTTGACGCAGATAGATCT